>NW_027224800.1:65000-67902 GCF_041296235.1 Equus asinus
GGCTGCGGACGAGCAGCCGCGAGGCCCCCGGGGCAGCCGCCCTGCCGGGTCGACCGGCGGCCCGGCCCGGACTCGGGCCCCGGGTCCCGTGGCGCGCGGGTCGACCAGATGTCCGCGCCGAGCGCCACATGGCTGCGGGTCGCTCCGGCTTCTCGCAGTCCCGAGGGTTCCGCGGGCACGTAGCTGCGAGACCCGGGCGGCTGCCCTCCGCCCGGCTCACGGGGCGCTCGTGTCCATCAGCTGGTCGTGCGGAAATCCCGTGGTTGGCCTCCCTCCCTCCCTCCCTCCCTCGTCCAGCCGCCACGTTTTCGGGGTTCGTGCGACTGGGATGAAATAGACCTTCCCAACGTCAATCGGAGATCATCCATCATACCTCTCGAGTCCCCAAAAGCCAAGAAACACGCCAACCAAAACGCTTTTATTATGCCAACGGTTCCCGTTTTCATTCCTATCGTTTAGGGAGGTTTGGTGGCAGCAGCGGCCGAAAGCAAAAGGAAACCCGAGGAAAGCGGCTCCATCCACCAGGGCTGTGTCTCATCGGTGCCGACGCAGGAGGGACGGGCTTCGTTCGTTCGTTCGCTGCGGCCCAAATTCCCGGGCCGCCCGAGGACCGCTCGCACCGGCCCGAGGGAGGGAGCCCCGGCAGGCAGGATGCCTCCGGGGAAATGGCCAAGTCGACCGCGCGACCCACAACCCGCCCGACTCGGGGCGAGAAGGAGCATGGAGGAGGACTCCGTCCCCTAGTCGGCAGACGGCCCCGGGACAGGGACGTTCGCCAAAACCTCCCCAAGGCCGCTTTCCGTGACCGAGTCGGCCTCCCCGCCTGTACTCGTCCCGGCCCGAGAAACGAGACGCGGGGTGGATCGGGACCAGGCCACGCACCAGGCCGGCCGGCGCGGCATCCTCCCTCCCCCGACCTGACCTGACCTGGACGAACGCCTCCCCATCGCCCGCCCCCGCGAGGCTGATCCGTCCGGCCGGTGAGGAGGCCGCTTGTCGGGCGCCACCTGCTGCCCGGCATCCTCTTATATAGTGTTCGAGGAGGTCGACCAGGTGGCCCGGCCTGGATTGGGGGGGGGGGGCGCGGGGTGCGGTGTCCCGGGCGGCGGGGGACGGGGGGGGGTAGGAGTGGAGAGGGAAAGGTGGGCGTGGAGAATGCCGGGGTCGGGGGTCGGCGCGGGGCGGGGCGGGAGTTGGGGATAGGGGAGGGGCGGGAGGCCGTCTGGACATGGAGGGTCGGAAGAGCGGTGGTGACAATGATTTTCATTATCATTTAGAAAGAAGAACGTGGACTTCTTTAGAGGAGTCCTTTGAATAGCTTCTCCATTTAGTTAACATACATCCAAATGGAGGTCGGGAAACTTGGGTCCTGTTAACATATGGATGGAAGTGGAAAGAACTATCGCGATGACCGTCCTTGTGTTTCTTTTATTTTTTCTTTCTTCCTGCTCCCCAAAGCCGCCCCCCCACCCCCGCCCCGCCCCGCCCCGCCCCGCCCCGCCCCGTCCCGTCCCGTCCCGTCCATAGTTGTAGGTTCCAGTGGTAGGTCTTTCGCGTTTCTGCTATGTGGGACGCCGCCTCGGCGTGGCTTGAAGGGCGATGCTGGGTCTGGGGCTGCGCCCAGGATCCGAACCGGTGAAAACCTGGGCCGTCGAAGCCGGGGGCCGGGGTGGGGGGCGCTACTTGACCGTTCGTCCACGGGCTCGGCCCCCGGCCCCTTGTTTTCTAGGGAGAGAGACAGAGAGACCCGATCCATTTTCCCTTGGCCTCTAAAGCGTGCGTGTGGTCGAAAGGCGACAGAGAGAGGGGTTCTGGTCCAGAAAGCCCCGACTGCGCCGCCGCGGGGATCGGTCGGTTCCGCCCGAACCGTCCGAGTCGGAAAGGAACGGACAGCTTTCCTCCTTTGGGCCCCTGACTTGGGACCGACAGGGGAAGAGGAACAGGCCTCTCTCCCTCACACCCTGGCCCCTTCCTCCAGGACGCCCTCCTTCTAGTCAGCCCGCCTCTGGCTTTTCCACACGCCGACGACCGCTCGTCGGCATGGACCCACCTTCCTTGGGGGACACCACCACACGACTCTCCCACTCGTCTGCCTGCCTTTCGTTGGCGTCGCTGCCAAAGGCGAGGGGTAGGGGTGGCGGTGGCAGGGACGGCAGGGGCCCAGCGGCTCTCTGGCGGGTGAGGAAGTCTTGCTGGTTCTCCTAGGTCGGTGATCTTTCTCGATCTCCACACACATTCTTCGTTTGGGGAGCCAAGAGACGCCCTCTGAGGAATCCCTATGGCCAGGGTCGATCACTTACTCGCTCACTGCCTCGGCCTCGGCCTCGGCCTCTGTCAGTCTTGTCTCTCTCCCTCCCTCCCTCCCTCCCTCCCTCCCTCCCTCGTCGGTCTCTGTGTGTGGACGTCTAGGTGGAGGCGAGGCAGGGAGGCCACCCACCCACCTACCTCGTGGTTTACCACACGCTCTACACGGAGGTAGAATTCCCATCCCACCGAATCCATCCTTTCCACGGGGCACAAGCCAGTGGCCTTCGGGAGTCTCTCTCCCCAAGGTGGCGCATCCGTCACGGCTATCTATTTCCAGAAGGTTTCCGTTTCCATCCCCTCCCCCCGAAAGAAAAAACGGCCCCACTCCCGGATCTGCCCCACCACGATCACCACCACCACTGCCGCCGCCGCCGCCGCCGCCATCTGCTGTCGCCCTCTAGGGTTGGACCGTTCTAGCTCTCTCCTCTGTGTGGAATCGCAACGTAGGTCGCCTTGGATGTCTGGCACCTCTCACTTAGCAGAAGGTTTTGGAGGCTCAGGCTGGGCCACGCTTTGGCCCGGGTCAGTGTTCCGTTCCTCCGGACGGCTTCCTCGTTTTCCACGAGAAGGAGCCGTGAAGACGGAAAGGAAGGGC
>NW_027224801.1:0-5000 GCF_041296235.1 Equus asinus
GAAAAGATTGGCAATGAGCTCGTTTTTTTTTCTTTAAAAAAAAAAAAAAAAAGAGGAAGAAAGATGGACAAACAGGAACGAATCCCACTGACGGCACCTCCAAATGGTGGGGGGCAGGGGGGTGGGGGGGTGGGGAGTGGCATCATCGGGCCAAGGGTGACTCTAAGCGTGATCCCGCGGTTGTGTTATTTGACATTTTATCGAATCGATTTATTATTTTATTTTTGAGGAAGATGAGCCCTGAGCGAACATCTGCCACCAATCCTCCTCTGTCGGCCGAGGAAGACTGGCCCTGAGCTGACATCCGTGCCCATCCCCCTCTACTTTTCCAGGTGGGACGCCTGCCACAGCGTGGCTCGCCAAGCGGTGCCGGGTCCTGTGCCCGGGATCCGGACCGGCGAACCCGGGGCCGGCGGAGCAGAACGTGCGAACTTCACCGCCGCGCCACCGGGCCGGCCCCCGGAGTTGTTTTGAAAATCCAGTAAGGGGCTGGCCCCGTGGCCGAGTGGTTAAGTTCGCGCGCTCCGCTGCAGGCAGCCCAGTGTTTCATCGGTTCGTTCGGATCCGGGCGCGGACACGGCACTGCTCATCAAACCACGCTGAGGCGGCGTCCCACATACCACCGCTAGAAGGACCCACCGCGAAGAACACACAACTACGTACCGGGGGGCTTTGGGAGAAAAAGGAAAGACAAAAATAAAATCTTCCAAACTCCATAAAACTTTGAGTGAAGACGACGAGGAGGATGCGAAACGTATCTCACGCCTCCGAGCCGAGCCGTCCGTTTAGGTTTAGGAAGGGGGACGAGGACCCTTTGTAAGCGACATCCCTTTTTAAGCACCATTCTAAACCACAGAACAGAACTCCCTCTCCTCGACCCGGAGCGAGGAGGTTCCTGGGTGTGTCAGAGAGGGTCACGTCCTCTGCAGCACGAACGAACCGCCAGGGTTCGGCCACGGGAAAGAATTTCTTCCTCTCCAGGGGGACTAAAAGTCACCGACGGCAGCGGGCGTAGGTGCTATCCTTCCCGTCCAGGAAAGGCAGGGAGAACTTCAGCCGTGAAGAGAAGGAGGTCTTCCTCACTCCCCGTTTTGGGAGGGCCCCTTTGGCAGGGGAGTTTTGTCTCCTGATTTCAAGTCAGGAAGAAAAGGGAGAGAGAGAGAGAGAGAGAGAGTGTGTGTCCTTCTCGTGCCAGGTCGGTCTGAGGGGGACCTCCTCTGGTTTCCTCCCTTCCCAGGGAACGCCGTTCGCTCCTTCTTCTAGAAAAAGCTCCCAAAGCACCACCGCCCAGGATGGTCGACCTACGCCCATCGTCCCTCCTTTCCCAATCATTTCTACCGCGACAGAGGGACAGAGGCCCTGCCCCATCCCCATCCCCACCCCCACCCCCATCGCCTGCCTCCTTGATGGCCAAAGGAGCTGCCTCTGAGAATGGAACGGGGCTTGGAAACCTTCTAGAGGGTGACTCTCACCTGCCTGCCTGCTGGGAAAAGCACCACGCTGTCCATCGGACTGCTCTTTTGGGCAAACGTAGGCGTGCCACATAGCGATCGACAGCTATGGCGGGGGGGGGGGGGGGGCGGGGTGGCGTGGTGGTGCCCAGGATCCACGACACGTGACGGCTGCGGAGCACGACAGCCCTAAGACCTTGAGGGAGACGGGGTGGCGCGTGAATCCTTTCGGAACGAGAACGACAGGAAACGCTGACGGGGACGTGTTCTCCTCTCGAGAACACACCAACGCCTCGCACGGTGTCTGACCCGGGGTGCCTCTGACTTTTGTCATCAGAGACGATCCTCTCGACCGCCCCTCACGCTTTGGGGAAAAGGGAGAGGGACTCGGTAGCACGGGAAAAGCCATCCATCCGCCCTTCCTTTCCGTCTTCACGGCTCCTTCTCGTGGAAAACGAGGAAGCCGTCCGGAGGAACGGAACACTGACCCGGGCCAAAGCGTGGCCCAGCCTGAGCCTCCAAAACCTTCTGCTAAGTGAGAGGTGCCAGACATCCAAGGCGACCTACGTTGCGATTCCACACAGAGGAGAGAGCTAGAACGGTCCAACCCTAGAGGGCGACAGCAGATGGCGGCGGCGGCGGCGGCGGCAGTGGTGGTGGTGATCGTGGTGGGGCAGATCGGGAGTGGGGCCGTTTTTTCTTTCGGGGGAGGGGATGGAAACGGAAACCTTCTGGAAATAGATAGCCGTGACGGATGCGCCACCTTGGGGAGAGAGACTCCCGAAGGCCACTGGCTTGTGCCCCGTGGAAAGGATGGATTCGGTGGGATGGGAATTCTACCTCCGTGTAGAGCGTGTGGTAAACCACGAGGTAGGTGGGTGGGTGGCCTCCCTGCCTCGCCTCCACCTAGACGTCCACACACAGAGACCGACGAGGGAGGGAGGGAGGGGAGGGAGGGAGGGAGGGAGAGAGACAAGACTGACAGAGGCCGAGGCCGAGGCCGAGGCAGTGAGCGAGTAAGTGATCGACCCTGGCCATAGGGATTCCTCAGAGGGCGTCTCTTGGCTCCCCAAACGAAGAATGTGTGTGGAGATCGAGAAAGATCACCGACCTAGGAGAACCAGCAAGACTTCCTCACCCGCCAGAGAGCCGCTGGGCCCCTGCCGTCCCTGCCACCGCCACCCCTACCCCTCGCCTTTGGCAGCGACGCCAACGAAAGGCACGCAGACGAGTGGGAGAGTCGTGTGGTGGTGTCCCCCAAGGAAGGTGGGTCCATGCCGACGAGCGGTCGTCGGCGTGTGGAAAAGCCAGAGGCGGGCTGACTAGAAGGAGGGCGTCCTGGAGGAAGGGGCCAGGGTGTGAGGGAGAGAGGCCTGTTCCTCTTCCCTGTCGGTCCCAAGTCAGGGGCCCAAAGGAGGAAAGCTGTCCGTTCCTTTCCGACTCGGACGGTTCGGGCGGAACCGACCGATCCCGCGGCGGCGCAGTCGGGGCTTTCTGGACCAGAACCCCTCTCTCTGTCGCCTTTCGACCACACGCACGCTTTAGAGGCCAAGGGAAAATGGATCGGGTCTCTCTGTCTCTCTCCCTAGAAAACAAGGGGCCGGGGGCCGAGCCCGTGGACGAACGGTCAAGTAGCGCCCCCCACCCCGGCCCCCGGCTTCGACGGCCCAGGTTTTCACCGGTTCGGATCCTGGGCGCAGCCCCAGACCCAGCATCGCCCTTCAAGCCACGCCGAGGCGGCGTCCCACATAGCAGAAACGCGAAAGACCTACCACTGGAACCTACAACTATGGACGGGACGGGACGGGACGGGGCGGGGCGGGGCGGGGGGGGGGGGGGGGGGGGGGCGGCTTTGGGGAGCAGGAAGAAAGAAAAAATAAAAGAAACACAAGGACGGTCATCGCGATAGTTCTTTCCACTTCCATCCATATGTTAACAGGACCCAAGTTTCCCGACCTCCATTTGGATGTATGTTAACTAAATGGAGAAGCTATTCAAAGGACTCCTCTAAAGAAGTCCACGTTCTTCTTTCTAAATGATAATGAAAATCATTGTCACCACCGCTCTTCCGACCCTCCATGTCCAGACGGCCTCCCGCCCCTCCCCTATCCCCAACTCCCGCCCCGCCCCGCGCCGACCCCCGACCCCGGCATTCTCCACGCCCACCTTTCCCTCTCCACTCCTACCCCCCCCCGTCCCCCGCCGCCCGGGACACCGCACCCCGCGCCCCCCCCCCCCAATCCAGGCCGGGCCACCTGGTCGACCTCCTCGAACACTATATAAGAGGATGCCGGGCAGCAGGTGGCGCCCGACAAGCGGCCTCCTCACCGGCCGGACGGATCAGCCTCGCGGGGGCGGGCGATGGGGAGGCGTTCGTCCAGGTCAGGTCAGGTCGGGGGAGGGAGGATGCCGCGCCGGCCGGCCTGGTGCGTGGCCTGGTCCCGATCCACCCCGCGTCTCGTTTCTCGGGCCGGGACGAGTACAGGCGGGGAGGCCGACTCGGTCACGGAAAGCGGCCTTGGGGAGGTTTTGGCGAACGTCCCTGTCCCGGGGCCGTCTGCCGACTAGGGGACGGAGTCCTCCTCCATGCTCCTTCTCGCCCCGAGTCGGGCGGGTTGTGGGTCGCGCGGTCGACTTGGCCATTTCCCCGGAGGCATCCTGCCTGCCGGGGCTCCCTCCCTCGGGCCGGTGCGAGCGGTCCTCGGGCGGCCCGGGAATTTGGGCCGCAGCGAACGAACGAACGAAGCCCGTCCCTCCTGCGTCGGCACCGATGAGACACAGCCCTGGTGGATGGAGCCGCTTTCCTCGGGTTTCCTTTTGCTTTCGGCCGCTGCTGCCACCAAACCTCCCTAAACGATAGGAATGAAAACGGGAACCGTTGGCATAATAAAAGCGTTTTGGTTGGCGTGTTTCTTGGCTTTTGGGGACTCGAGAGGTATGATGGATGATCTCCGATTGACGTTGGGAAGGTCTATTTCATCCCAGTCGCACGAACCCCGAAAACGTGGCGGCTGGACGAGGGAGGGAGGGAGGGAGGGAGGCCAACCACGGGATTTCCGCACGACCAGCTGATGGACACGAGCGCCCCGTGAGCCGGGCGGAGGGCAGCCGCCCGGGTCTCGCAGCTACGTGCCCGCGGAACCCTCGGGACTGCGAGAAGCCGGAGCGACCCGCAGCCATGTGGCGCTCGGCGCGGACATCTGGTCGACCCGCGCGCCACGGGACCCGGGGCCCGAGTCCGGGCCGGGCCGCCGGTCGACCCGGCAGGGCGGCTGCCCCGAGCTGCTCGTCCGCAGCCTCCAGGGAGCGGCCTCGGGGCTCCCGAGAAGGCCGAGCGCCCCGCGGCCCCGCGGCGCTCGGCGCGGACATCTGGTCGACCCGCGCGCCGCCGGACCCCGTGGCTACGAGTCCGCGGGGCCTTCGGAGCCGACAGAGGGCCGGGAGCGCACCCAGAGCACCCAGAGCACGCCACATCTGGTCGACCCGCGCGCCGCCGGGACCCCGGGCCCCGGTCGACCCGGCAGGGCGGCTGCCCGGGGGCCTCGCGGC
>NW_027224801.1:17500-30435 GCF_041296235.1 Equus asinus
GGGAGCGAGCGGAGAGCCAGCCGCTCGCGGCGGGGCGGAGCCCGGACGGGGCCGGGCCCTCTCCCCGCCCCAGCGCGCGACGGGAGAACCACGCGCACGCTCGCGCACACGCGCGGCCCCGCGCCCGACGACGGCCCGGCCGGGCGTGACCCTCCCCCGACTCGGAGGGGGGAGGCGCCGGCCGCGGTAGGCAAAGAGCAGCTCTGCCCACGCGCCACGGTGGTGGCGTCCGTGGCTACTACGCGCAAAGGAGGGGCGGCGGCTGGGGGGTCCGGTACCCCAAGGCACCCTCTCGGATCGCTAGAGAAGGCTTTCTCACCGAGGGCGTGTCGCCCCCGCCCATCGTCCGCCATCGGGCCCACCAAGGCGCTTACAGACACCATGGCCACGCAATGCAGGAGGGGTCTGCGGTAGAGGTAAGGCCTAGAGCAAGTCGGAGCGTCCGTGGTCAGGGCCGCGAGCCCGCGCTGCCCCGGGCTCGCCATCTCTGGCCACACTGGGCTTAGCTAGGGATCTACAAGGCCCCTGTGCGGCTCCCAAGTCAGTGCCTCCCCTCAGGCCGAGAGACCAAGGGAGGCAGAGACTGGGACGGAGGTGCCGATCAAACAGCACCTCCCAACCAAAGAGCCAGCGCCACGCCGCTGGCTCGGCCCGCCACGGTCACTCCCACACCCGCGGGGAAACCCCAGCAAGGGGAACGCGCGGGCACGCGCCCGAGCCTGCCCGCCCCCACACGGCACGCCGTGGGGGGCGACGAGGCACCCGTCCCCCCCGAGGGGGACGAGGGGCACGCCTCCCTTACCGACTCGACCCCCCCGCTCCTCAGACACACCAGCGCAGTGGTTACCTGAGGAGGCCGACGGGAACAGAGAACGACACCGCCACTCGGCCTCGGGCGCCTGAGGGACGACCTGGAACGCTCCAGGGGCACCGCCAACGGCCTGGGGAACGCGCTCACGCGCCCGGGAAGGCGCGCGGCGCGGCGGCAACACGGCCCGCCCCACCGCGGGGAGGGCCGCCCGCGAGACACAGCCAAGAGGCACAGGCAGAGCATCCGCCGCGTCACGGAGACCCCGACACCGCCCACGCCACGAGGCACGGGGCGGGGGAGCGAGGTCAGGCCGGATTCCGCACCCCTGCCGCCTCCCACACGCCACTCGCAGCGGGGGAGAACGGGCGAGGGGACCCGCGGGCAGAGCGAGAAGAGCGGTCCCGTTCGCCATGAACGTCCGTCCCTCGTCTGGCACGGCTTAGGCCCGGCCCGGGAGAGCACAGCATCACCACATCGGTCGGCAGCATAACGCGAGGGACCCCCGAGCAAGGGAAGGCCGGCGAGGACAGCGAGCGGAGGAGCCTGCTTCAGCCTCACCGACCCCTCTCCTCCTCCAGCAAGCGCGGGCGACGACCCCAGGACGAGAACGCCTGACACGCACTGGCACGGAGCCGGTGGGATGGGGTAAGTCGCGACCGCACCCGGGTGCCGGCGGCAGGGAGTGCACGTGGTAGAGGACCCCGCGCCCCTAACCCCGCCGCCCTCGGGTACCAGAGACCGGAGGTGGCACCACGGTCGTGGGGGCGCCTGGAACGCACAAGAGCCGGCGCGCAGGCCCCAGCGGGCGGCTCAAGCGGCGGGGGTGGAAACGGGCGTCCGGTTCTCGGCCAGAGCCCGGAGCCCTCCCCGCACACGCATCCAGGCACCCGGAAGCTCTCGGGCGACTGTCACCCGAGCAGAGCGTGTCAGCACTTATCTGGCGGCACAAAACCACCCATTCGGGGGCAAGAATCGCCGCGCCCGGAGACGGGGCCCACCCACGGATCACCAGGGGAACCCCTGGATCACGGCCACGGCCACCAGACCCCAAGCACGACCCCATCGCCACCAGGCCCGGAGCTCCCGGGGCCATCTGGTCGACCCCAGAAGCGTGGCGGCAGGGGGAGCCGGGGACAGCCTCCCCGGGCCGCCCGCGCGGGCCGGGACCGGTCGGTCCCTCCCTCTGAGTCGCCGGGTCAGGACTTAGAAAAGAATTCCGCGGAGGCGCCTCCGGCGACCGGGCCCGGGGCGGGACCGTGGCTCCCGTCCCTCAGCCGGGGCTCCACCTACGCCTCGAGCCGGCCCCCTCCCGCCTCCGGACAAAGACGCGACCCGCGAAACTCGGAGAGAGAAGTCCGGTCCGACGGCCCGGACCCACCCCGGGCACGCGTCCGGGCCGGGGACGCCCTCCCCGGCCCGCCCTCGAGGGCTCCCGGGGCCGGTCCACGCTCTTCTCCAGGGCGGGACTTGGAAAAAAAAACTGCCACGGAGGAGGAGGCATCCGAGGACCGGGCCCGGTCCCCACCGCCAGAGCCGGTCGACTCGGAAGACCAGTGGGGAAAAGGCCAGCCCGGCGGCCGAGCCCGTCGCGCCCTCCACGGGCCTCCCCCGCAAGGCCCCGGCCGGTCGCCCACCTCCGGAGCGGGGCGCGGAAAGGGGATCGGCGACGCGGAAGGCCCGACCACCGGGCCGCCCTCGGGACGACGGCCGGGCACGGGACGAGCTCCCTCGCCCGTTCCCCCGCGGCGGCCCCCCACCCCCTCCCGGGGACGGAGGGGCACCGGCGGCTGCTGGTCGACCCGTCCGGGAGGCCCCACACCCCGGCCGGCACCGGGCGGCGCGGCGACAGCCACCTCCCTCAGTAGCCTGCACCTCCAATCTCCGGCGAGCGGGCGTCGCGCTCACGCCCCGGCGCCACCGGGCCAGATCCCGCCAGCGACGCCGGCCTCCCGGGACTCTGCCTCGGTCACCGCGGCCGAGTCCCGTCCCTTGGCCCGCGTCGCCGGAGCTCCGGAGGAAAGAGACGATATAAAAGCGGCCGCCAGGTGGCACCCGGCGACCGACGACCGCCTCAGCGGGACGGAGCCGGAGCGCGGGCCCGCCGGGGAGCACAGCCGGGCCGCCGGGCCGCCCGATCCCGTCCCGGAGCCCCCTCGGACCCAGCCTCCCGGCCCAGTGCGGCCCCGGGGCGTCCGCCCGCGGGCTCCCGGCCGCCAAGGCGCAGCCCCAGCCGCAGGAGGGGGACTCGGAAAAGGTTTCTCGGGCGATCACCGGGAAGGGGAAGGGGAGAGTTCCCCCCAGAGAGGCCAGGGGGCGGCCCGGGCCGGGCTGGGCCGGTGCGGCCGGGAGGCCGCCGCTTCCCGGAGCGGCTGGAGCGCCCCCGGGGTTCCCGGGAGGACTTAGAAAATCAGGGCGGGCGGGGACGGTCAAACCGAAACCAGGCACGTCATCCGAGAAGGACCGTGATGACGGGAGGAGGAAAGCTTTCCAGTCCAGAGGGCCTGTCGAAGGCAGGCGGAGAGTCTACCCGCTGAAACTGACGAAGATGGGCAAAAGAAGCTAGCTCAGGCGCCGACATCTAAGGAAATAAAAAAAAAAAAGCACGAGGGCGTGGAGAAATGGGGAAAAATCAACACTGAGAAATCTACCCTCTGAAACCGACGAAGATGGGCAACAGGGGCTAGCTCAGGTGGCAATTTTTAAGGAAAAATGAAAGGAAGTGCGTGGAGACCTGGGGAAAAAGCAACACGGAGAAATCTACCCTCTAGAACTGAGAAAGAAGCGCAACAGAGGCTAGCTCAGGTGGCAATCTTTAAGCAAAAAAAATAAGATAAAAAAATACAATGGCGAGGAGACCCGGTGAAAAAGCAACCCTGAAAAAGGTACCCTCTGAAACTGAGGAAGCAGGGCAACAGTGCCTAGCTCAGGTGACAATCTTTAAGCAAAAGAAACACACAAGGGCGTGGGGAGCTGGCGAAAAGGCAACACTGAGAAATCCACCCTCTGAAACGGACGAAGATGGGCAACAGAGGCTAGCTCAGGTGGCAATCTTTAAGCAAAAGAAACACACAAGGGCGTGGAGACCTGGGGAAAAAGCAACACGGAGAAATCCACCCTCTGAAACTGAGGAAGATGGGCAAGAGAGGCTACCTCAGGTGGCAATCCTTAAGCAAAAACAAAGCACAAAGGCGTGGAGCCCTGGGGACAAAGCAACCCTGAAATATCTACCCTCTGAAACTGAGGAACATGGGCAAGAGAGGCTAGCTCAGGTGGCACTCGTTAAGCAAAAACAAAACACAAAGGCGTGGAGACCTGGGGAAAAAGCAACCCTGAAATATCTACCCTCTGAAACTGAGGAAGATGGGCAAGAGAGGCTGGCTTCAGGTGGCAATCTTTAAGCAAAAGAAACACACAAGGGCGTGGGGAGCTGGGGAAAAGGCAACACTGAGAAATCCACCCTCTGAAACGGACGAAGATGGGCAACAGAGGCTAGCTCAGGTGGCAATCGTTAAGCAAAAACAAAACCCAAAGGCGTGGAGACCTGGGGAAAAAGCAACCCTGAAATATCTACCCTCTGAAACTGAGGAAGATGGGCAAGAGAGGCTACCTCAGGTGGCAATCCTTAAGCAAAAACAAAGCACAAAGGCGTGGAGCCCTGGGGACAAAGCAACCCTGAAATATCTACCCTCTGAAACTGAGGAACATGGGCAAGAGAGGCTAGCTCAGGTGGCACTCGTTAAGCAAAAACAAAACACAAAGGCGTGGAGACCTGGGGAAAAAGCAACCCTGAAATATCTACCCTCTGAAACTGAGGAAGATGGGCAAGAGAGGCTGGCTTCAGGTGGCAATCGTTAAGCAAAAACAAAACACAAAGGCGTGGAGACCTGGGGAAAAAGCAACCCTGAAATATCTACCCTCTGAAACTGAGGAAGACGGGCAAGAGAGGCTGGCTTCAGGTGGCAAACGTTAAGCAAAAGAAACACACAAGGGCGTGGAGGCCTGGGGAAAAAGCAACACGGAGAAATCCACCCTCTGAAACTGAGGGACATGGGCAAAAGAAGCTAGCTCAGGTTGCAACCTTTAAGCAGAAAAAAAACACAAGGGCGTGCAGACCTGGCAAAAAAGCAACAGTGAGAAATCTACCCTCTGAAACCGACGAAGATGGACAACAGAGGCTAGCTCAGGTGGCAATTTTTAAGGAGAAATAAAAGGAAGTGCGTGGAGACCTGGGGAAAAAGCAACACGGAGAAATCTACCCTCTAGAACTGAGAAAGAAGCGCAACAGAGGCTAGCTCAGGTGGCAATCTTTAAGCAAAAAAAATAAGATAAAAAAATACAATGGCGAGGAGACCCGGTCAAAAAGCAACCCTGAAAAAGGTACCCTCTGAAACTGAGGAAGCAGGGCAACAGTGCCTAGCTCAGGTGACAATCTTTAAGCAAAAGAAACACACAAGGGCGTGGGGAGCTGGCGAAAAGGCAACACTGAGAAATCCACCCTCTGAAACGGACGAAGATGGGCAACAGAGGCTAGCTCAGGTGGCAATCGTTAAGCAAAAGAAACACACAAGGGCGTGGAGACCTGGGGAAAAAGCAACACGGAGAAATCCACCCTCTGAAACTGAGGAAGATGGGCAAGAGAGGCTACCTCAGGTGGCAATCCTTAAGCAAAAACAAAGCACAAAGGCGTGGAGCCCTGGGGACAAAGCAACCCTGAAATATCTACCCTCTGAAACTGAGGAACATGGGCAAGAGAGGCTAGCTCAGGTGGCACTCGTTAAGCAAAAACAAAACCCAAAGGCGTGGAGACCTGGGGAAAAAGCAACCCTGAAATATCTACCCTCTGAAACTGAGGAAGATGGGCAAGAGAGGCTGGCTTCAGGTGGCAATCTTTAAGCAAAAGAAACACACAAGGGCGTGGGGAGCTGGGGAAAAGGCAACACTGAGAAATCCACCCTCTGAAATGGACGAAGATGGGCAACAGAGGCTAGCTCAGGTGGCAATCGTTAAGCAAAAACAAAACCCAAAGGCGTGGAGACCTGGGGAAAAAGCAACCCTGAAATATCTACCCTCTGAAACTGAGGAAGATGGGCAAGAGAGGCTGGCTTCAGGTGGCAATCTTTAAGCAAAAGAAACACACAAGGGCGTGGGGAGCTGGGGAAAGGCAACACTGAGAAATCCACCCTCTGAAACGGACGAAGATGGGCAACAGAGGCTAGCTCAGGTGGCAATCGTTAAGCAAAAGAAACACACAAGGGCGTGGAGGCCTGGGGAAAAAGCAACACGGAGAAATCCACCCTCTGAAACTGAGGGACATGGGCAAAAGAAGCTAGCTCAGGTTGCAACCTTTAAGCAGAAAAAAAACACAAGGGCGTGCAGACCTGGCAAAAAAGCAACAGTGAGAAATCTACCCTCTGAAACCGACGAAGATGGACAACAGAGGCTAGCTCAGGTGGCAATTTTTAAGGAAAAATAAAAGGAAGTGCGTGGAGACCTGGGGAAAAAGCAACACGGAGAAATCTACCCTCTAGAACTGAGAAAGAAGCGCAACAGAGGCTAGCTCAGGTGGCAATCTTTAAGCAAAAAAAATAAGATAAAAAAATACAATGGCGAGGAGACCCGGTGAAAAAGCAACCCTGAAAAAGGTACCCTCTGAAACTGAGGAAGCAGGGCAACAGTGCCTAGCTCAGGTGACAATCTTTAAGCAAAAGAAACACACAAGGGCGTGGGGAGCTGGCGAAAAGGCAACACTGAGAAATCCACCCTCTGAAACGGACGAAGATGGGCAACAGAGGCTAGCTCAGGTGGCAATCTTTAAGCAAAAGAAACACACAAGGGCGTGGAGACCTGGGGAAAAAGCAACACGGAGAAATCCACCCTCTGAAACTGAGGAAGATGGGCAAGAGAGGCTACCTCAGGTGGCAATCCTTAAGCAAAAACAAAGCACAAAGGCGTGGAGCCCTGGGGACAAAGCAACCCTGAAATATCTACCCTCTGAAACTGAGGAACATGGGCAAGAGAGGCTAGCTCAGGTGGCAATCGTTAAGCAAAAACAAAACACAAAGGCGTGGAGACCTGGGGAAAAAGCAACCCTGAAATATCTACCCTCTGAAACTGAGGAAGATGGGCAAGAGAGGCTGGCTTCAGGTGGCAATCTTTAAGCAAAAGAAACACACAAGGGCGTGGAGGCCTGGGGAAAAAGCAACACGGAGAAATCCACCCTCTGAAACTGAGGGACATGGGCAAAAGAAGCTAGCTCAGGTTGCAACCTTTAAGCAGAAAAAAAACACAAGGGCGTGCAGACCTGGCAAAAAAGCAACAGTGAGAAATCTACCCTCTGAAACCGACGAAGATGGACAACAGAGGCTAGCTCAGGTGGCAATTTTTAAGGAAAAATAAAAGGAAGTGCGTGGAGACCTGGGGAAAAAGCAACACGGAGAAATCTACCCTCTAGAACTGAGAAAGAAGCGCAACAGAGGCTAGCTCAGGTGGCAATCTTTAAGCAAAAAAAATAAGATAAAAAAATACAATGGCGAGGAGACCCGGTGAAAAAGCAACCCTGAAAAAGGTACCCTCTGAAACTGAGGAAGCAGGGCAACAGTGCCTAGCTCAGGTGACAATCTTTAAGCAAAAGAAACACACAAGGGCGTGGGGAGCTGGCGAAAAGGCAACACTGAGAAATCCACCCTCTGAAACGGACGAAGATGGGCAACAGAGGCTAGCTCAGGTGGCAATCTTTAAGCAAAAGAAACACACAAGGGCGTGGAGACCTGGGGAAAAAGCAACACGGAGAAATCCACCCTCTGAAACTGAGGAAGATGGGCAAGAGAGGCTACCTCAGGTGGCAATCCTTAAGCAAAAACAAAGCACAAAGGCGTGGAGCCCTGGGGACAAAGCAACCCTGAAATATCTACCCTCTGAAACTGAGGAACATGGGCAAGAGAGGCTAGCTCAGGTGGCAATCGTTAAGCAAAAACAAAACACAAAGGCGTGGAGACCTGGGGAAAAAGCAACCCTGAAATATCTACCCTCTGAAACTGAGGAAGATGGGCAAGAGAGGCTGGCTTCAGGTGGCAATCGTTAAGCAAAAGAAACACACAAGGGCGTGGAGGCCTGGGGAAAAAGCAACACGGAGATATCGACCCTCTGAAACTCAGGAAGATGGGCAAGAGAGGCTAGCTCAGGTGGCAATCGTTAAGCAAAAACAAAACCCAAAGGCGTGGAGACCTGGGGAAAAAGCAACCCTGAAATATCTACCCTCTGAAACTGAGGAAGATGGGCAAGAGAGGCTGGCTTCAGGTGGCAATCTTTAAGCAAAAGAAACACACAAGGGCGTGGGGAGCTGGGGAAAAGGCAACACTGAGAAATCCACCCTCTGAAACGGACGAAGATGGGCAACAGAGGCTAGCTCAGGTGGCAATCGTTAAGCAAAAGAAACACACAAGGGCGTGGAGGCCTGGGGAAAAAGCAACACGGAGAACTCCACCCTCTGAAACTGAGGGACATGGGCAAAAGAAGCTAGCTCAGGTTGCAACCTTTAAGCAGAAAAAAAACACAAGGGCGTGCAGACCTGGCAAAAAAGCAACAGTGAGAAATCTACCCTCTGAAACCGACGAAGATGGACAACAGAGGCTAGCTCAGGTGGCAATTTTTAAGGAAAAATAAAAGGAAGTGCGTGGAGACCTGGGGAAAAAGCAACACGGAGAAATCTACCCTCTAGAACTGAGAAAGAAGCGCAACAGAGGCTAGCTCAGGTGGCAATCTTTAAGCAAAAAAAATAAGATAAAAAAATACAATGGCGAGGAGACCCGGTGAAAAAGCAACCCTGAAAAAGGTACCCTCTGAAACTGAGGAAGCAGGGCAACAGTGCCTAGCTCAGGTGACAATCTTTAAGCAAAAGAAACACACAAGGGCGTGGGGAGCTGGCGAAAAGGCAACACTGAGAAATCCACCCTCTGAAACGGACGAAGATGGGCAACAGAGGCTAGCTCAGGTGGCAATCTTTAAGCAAAAGAAACACACAAGGGCGTGGAGACCTGGGGAAAAAGCAACACGGAGAAATCCACCCTCTGAAACTGAGGAAGATGGGCAAGAGAGGCTACCTCAGGTGGCAATCCTTAAGCAAAAACAAAGCACAAAGGCGTGGAGCCCTGGGGACAAAGCAACCCTGAAATATCTACCCTCTGAAACTGAGGAACATGGGCAAGAGAGGCTACCTCAGGTGGCAATCCTTAAGCAAAAACAAAACACAAAGGCGTGGAGACCTGGGGAAAAAGCAACCCTGAAATATCTACCCTCTGAAACTGAGGAAGATGGGCAAGAGAGGCTGGCTTCAGGTGGCAATCGTTAAGCAAAAGAAACACACAAGGGCGTGGAGGCCTGGGGAAAAAGCAACACGGAGAAATCCACCCTCTGAAACTGAGGGACATGGCAAAAGAAGCTAGCTCAGGTTGCAACCTTTAAGCAGAAAAAAAACACAAGGGCGTGCAGACCTGGCAAAAAAGCAACAGTGAGAAATCTACCCTCTGAAACCGACGAAGATGGACAACAGAGGCTAGCTCAGGTGGCAATTTTTAAGGAAAAATAAAAGGAAGTGCGTGGAGACCTGGGGAAAAAGCAACACGGAGAAATCTACCCTCTAGAACTGAGAAAGAAGCGCAACAGAGGCTAGCTCAGGTGGCAATCTTTAAGCAAAAAAAATAAGATAAAAAAATACAATGGCGAGGAGACCCGGTGAAAAAGCAACCCTGAAAAAGGTACCCTCTGAAACTGAGGAAGCAGGGCAACAGTGCCTAGCTCAGGTGACAATCTTTAAGCAAAAGAAACACACAAGGGCGTGGGGAGCTGGCGAAAAGGCAACACTGAGAAATCCACCCTCTGAAACGGACGAAGATGGGCAACAGAGGCTAGCTCAGGTGGCAATCTTTAAGCAAAAGAAACACACAAGGGCGTGGAGACCTGGGGAAAAAGCAACACGGAGAAATCCACCCTCTGAAACTGAGGAAGATGGGCAAGAGAGGCTACCTCAGGTGGCAATCCTTAAGCAAAAACAAAGCACAAAGGCGTGGAGCCCTGGGGACAAAGCAACCCTGAAATATCTACCCTCTGAAACTGAGGAACATGGGCAAGAGAGGCTAGCTCAGGTGGCAATCGTTAAGCAAAAACAAAACACAAAGGCGTGGAGACCTGGGAAAAAGCAACCCTGAATATCTACCCTCTGAAACTGAGGAAGATGGGCAAGAGAGGCTGGCTTCAGGTGGCAATCTTTAAGCAAAAGAAACACACAAGGGCGTGGAGGCCTGGGGAAAAAGCAACACGGAGAAATCCACCCTCTGAAACTGAGGGACATGGGCAAAAGAAGCTAGCTCAGGTTGCAACCTTTAAGCAGAAAAAAAACACAAGGGCGTGCAGACCTGGCAAAAAAGCAACAGTGAGAAATCTACCCTCTGAAACCGACGAAGATGGACAACAGAGGCTAGCTCAGGTGGCATTTTTAAGGAAAAATAAAAGGAAGTGCGTGGAGACCTGGGGAAAAAGCAACACGGAGAAATCTACCCTCTAGAACTGAGAAAGAAGCGCAACAGAGGCTAGCTCAGGTGGCAATCTTAAGCAAAAAAAATAAGATAAAAAAATACAATGGCGAGGAGACCCGGTCAAAAAGCAACCCTGAAAAAGGTACCCTCTGAAACTGAGGAAGCAGGGCAACAGTGCCTAGCTCAGGTGACAATCTTTAAGCAAAAGAAACACACAAGGGCGTGGGAGCTGGCGAAAAGGCAACACTGAGAAATCCACCCTCTGAAACGGACGAAGATGGGCAACAGAGGCTAGCTCAGGTGGCAATCTTTAAGCAAAAGAAACACACAAGGGCGTGGAGACCTGGGGAAAAAGCAACACGGAGAAATCCACCCTCTGAAACTGAGGAAGATGGGCAAGAGAGGCTACCTCAGGTGGCAATCCTTAAGCAAAACAAAGCACAAAGGCGTGGAGCCCTGGGACAAAGCAACCCTGAAATATCTACCCTCTGAAACTGAGGAACATGGGCAAGAGAGGCTGGCTTCAGGTGGCAATCTTTAAGCAAAAGAAACACACAAGGGCGTGGGGAGCTGGGGAAAAAGCAACCCTGAAATATCTACCCTCTGAAACTGAGGAAGATGGGCAAGAGAGGCTGGCTTCAGGTGGCAATCTTTAAGCAAAGAAACACACAAGGGCGTGGGGAGCTGGGAAAAGGCAACACTGAGAAATCCACCCTCTGAAACGGACGAAGATGGGCAACAGAGGCTAGCTCAGGTGGCAATCGTTAAGCAAAAGAAACACACAAGGGCGTGGAGGCCTGGGAAAAAGCAACACGGAGAAATCCACCCTCTGAAACTGAGGGACATGGGCAAAAGAAGCTAGCTCAGGTTGCAACCTTTAAGCAGAAAAAAAACACAAGGGCGTGCAGACCTGGCAAAAAAGCCACAGTGAGAAATCTACCCTCTGAAACCGACGAAGATGGACAACAGAGGCTAGCTCAGGTGGCAATTTTTAAGGAAAAATAAAAGGAAGTGCGTGGAGACCTGGGGAAAAAGCAACACGGAGAAATCTACCCTCTAGAACTGAGAAAGAAGCGCAACAGAGGCTAGCTCAGGTGGCAATCTTTAAGCAAAAAAAATAAGATAAAAAAATACAATGGCGAGGAGACCCGGTGAAAAAGCAACCCTGAAAAAGGTACCCTCTGAAACTGAGGAAGCAGGGCAACAGTGCCTAGCTCAGGTGACAATCTTTAAGCAAAAGAAACACACAAGGGCGTGGGGAGCTGGCGAAAAGGCAACACTGAGAAATCCACCCTCTGAAACGGACGAAGATGGCAACAGAGGCTAGCTCAGGTGGCAATCTTTAAGCAAAAGAAACACACAAGGGCGTGGAGACCTGGGGAAAAAGCAACACGGAGAAATCCACCCTCTGAAACTGAGGAAGATGGGCAAGAGAGGCTACCTCAGGTGGCAATCCTTAAGCAAAAACAAAGCACAAAGGCGTGGAGCCCTGGGGACAAAGCAACCCTGAAATATCTACCCTCTGAAACTGAGGAACATGGGCAAGAGAGGCTAGCTCAGGTGGCAATCGTTAAGCAAAAACAAAACACAAAGGCGTGGAGACCTGGGAAAAAGCAACCCTGAAATATCTACCCTCTGAAACTGAGGAAGATGGGCAAGAGAGGCTGGCTTCAGGTGGCAATCTTTAAGCAAAAGAAACACACAAGGGCGTGGAGGCCTGGGGAAAAAGCAACACGGAGAAATCCACCCTCTGAAACTGAGGGACATGGGCAAAAGAAGCTAGCTCAGGTTGCAACCTTTAAGCAGAAAAAAAACACAAGGGCGTGCAGACCTGGCAAAAAAGCAACAGTGAGAAATCTACCTCTGAAACCGACGAAGATGGACAACAGAGGCTAGCTCAGGTGGCAATTTTTAGGAAAAATAAAGGAAGTGCGTGGAGACCTGGGGAAAAAGCAACACGGAGAAATCTACCCTCTAGAACTGAGAAAGAAGCGCAACAGAGGCTAGCTCAGGTGGCAATCTTTAAGCAAAAAAATAAGATAAAAAAATACAATGGCGAGGAGACCCGGTGAAAAAGCAACCTGAAAAAGGTACCCTCTGAAACTGAGGAAGCAGGGCAACAGTGCCTAGCTCAGGTGACAATCTTTAAGCAAAAGAAACACACAAGGGCGTGGGGAGCTGGCGAAAAGGCAACACTGAGAAATCCACCCTCTGAAACGGACGAAGATGGGCAACAGAGGCTAGCTCAGGTGGCAATCTTTAAGCAAAAGAAACACACAAGGGCGTGGAGACCTGGGGAAAAAGCAACACGGAGAAATCCACCCTCTGAAACTGAGGAAGATGGCAAGAGAGGCTACCTCAGGTGGCAATCCTTAAGCAAAAACAAAGCACAAAGGCGTGGAGCCCTGGGACAAAGCAACCCTGAAATATCTACCCTCTGAAACTGAGGAACATGGGCAAGAGAGGCTAGCTCAGGTGGCAATCGTTAAGCAAAAACAAAACACAAAGGCGTGGAGACCTGGGGAAAAAGCAACCCTGAAATATCTACCCTCTGAAACTGAGGAAAAAGGGCAAGAGAGGCTGGCTTCAGGTGG
>NW_027224802.1:0-16539 GCF_041296235.1 Equus asinus
GGGGGGGGGGGGGAGCGGGTCGACCAGATGTCCGCACCGAGCGCCGCGGGGCCGTGGGTCCGCGGGGCGCTCGGCCTTCTCGGAGCCCCGAGGGCTCCCTGGAGGCTGCGGACGAGCAGCCGCGAGGCCCCCGGGGCAGCCGCCCTGCCGGGTCGACCGGCGGCCCGGCCCGGACTCGGGCCCCGGGTCCCGTGGCGCGCGGGTCGACCAGATGTCCGCGCCGAGCGCCACATGGCTGCGGGTCGCTCCGGCTTCTCGCAGTCCCGAGGGTTCCGCGGGCACGTAGCTGCGAGACCCGGGCGGCTGCCCTCCGCCCGGCTCACGGGGCGCTCGTGTCCATCAGCTGGTCGTGCGGAAATCCCGTGGTTGGCCTCCCTCCCTCCCTCCCTCCCTCGTCCAGCCGCCACGTTTTCGGGGTTCGTGCGACTGGGATGAAATAGACCTTCCCAACGTCAATCGGAGATCATCCATCATACCTCTCGAGTCCCAAAAGCCAAGAAACACGCCAACCAAAACGCTTTTATTATGCCAACGGTTCCCGTTTTCATTCCTATCGTTTAGGGAGGTTTGGTGGCAGCAGCGGCCGAAAGCAAAAGGAAACCCGAGGAAAGCGGCTCCATCCACCAGGGCTGTGTCTCATCGGTGCCGACGCAGGAGGGACGGGCTTCGTTCGTTCGTTCGCTGCGGCCCAAATTCCCGGGCCGCCCGAGGACCGCTCGCACCGGCCCGAGGGAGGGAGCCCCGGCAGCAGGATGCCTCCGGGGAAATGGCCAAGTCGACCGCGCGACCCACAACCCGCCCGACTCGGGGCGAGAAGGAGCATGGAGGAGGACTCCGTCCCCTAGTCGGCAGACGGCCCCCGGGACAGGGACGTTCGCCAAAACCTCCCCAAGGCCGCTTTCCGTGACCGAGTCGGCCTCCCCGCCTGTACTCGTCCCGGCCCGAGAAACGAGACGCGGGGTGGATCGGGACCAGGCCACGCACCAGGCCGGCCGGCGCGGCATCCTCCCTCCCCCGACCTGACCTGACCTGGACGAACGCCTCCCCATCGCCCGCCCCCGCGAGGCTGATCCGTCCGGCCGGTGAGGAGGCCGCTTGTCGGGCGCCACCTGCTGCCCGGCATCCTCTTATATAGTGTTCGAGGAGGTCGACCAGGTGGCCCGGCCTGGATTGGGGGGGGGGGGGCGCGGGGTGCGGTGTCCCGGGCGGCGGGGGACGGGGGGGGGTAGGAGTGGAGAGGGAAAGGTGGGCGTGGAGAATGCCGGGGTCGGGGGTCGGCGCGGGGCGGGGCGGGAGTTGGGGATAGGGGAGGGGCGGGAGGCCGTCTGGACATGGAGGGTCGGAAGAGCGGTGGTGACAATGATTTTCATTATCATTTAGAAAGAAGAACGTGGACTTCTTTAGAGGAGTCCTTTGAATAGCTTCTCCATTTAGTTAACATACATCCAAATGGAGGTCGGGAAACTTGGGTCCTGTTAACATATGGATGGAAGTGGAAAGAACTATCGCGATGACCGTCCTTGTGTTTCTTTTATTTTTTCTTTCTTCCTGCTCCCCAAAGCCGCCCCCCCACCCCCGCCCCGCCCCGCCCCGCCCCGCCCCGTCCCGTCCCGTCCCGTCCATAGTTGTAGGTTCCAGTGGTAGGTCTTTCGCGTTTCTGCTATGTGGGACGCCGCCTCGGCGTGGCTTGAAGGGCGATGCTGGGTCTGGGGCTGCGCCCAGGATCCGAACCGGTGAAAACCTGGGCCGTCGAAGCCGGGGGCCGGGGTGGGGGGCGCTACTTGACCGTTCGTCCACGGGCTCGGCCCCCGGCCCCTTGTTTTCTAGGGAGAGAGACAGAGAGACCCGATCCATTTTCCCTTGGCCTCTAAAGCGTGCGTGTGGTCGAAAGGCGACAGAGAGAGGGGTTCTGGTCCAGAAAGCCCCGACTGCGCCGCCGCGGGGATCGGTCGGTTCCGCCCGAACCGTCCGAGTCGGAAAGGAACGGACAGCTTTCCTCCTTTGGGCCCCTGACTTGGGACCGACAGGGGAAGAGGAACAGGCCTCTCTCCCTCACACCCTGGCCCCTTCCTCCAGGACGCCCTCCTTCTAGTCAGCCCGCCTCTGGCTTTTCCACACGCCGACGACCGCTCGTCGGCATGGACCCACCTTCCTTGGGGGACACCACCACACGACTCTCCCACTCGTCTGCGTGCCTTTCGTTGGCGTCGCTGCCAAAGGCGAGGGGTAGGGGTGGCGGTGGCAGGGACGGCAGGGGCCCAGCGGCTCTCTGGCGGGTGAGGAAGTCTTGCTGGTTCTCCTAGGTCGGTGATCTTTCTCGATCTCCACACACATTCTTCGTTTGGGGAGCCAAGAGACGCCCTCTGAGGAATCCCTATGGCCAGGGTCGATCACTTACTCGCTCACTGCCTCGGCCTCGGCCTCGGCCTCTGTCAGTCTTGTCTCTCTCCCTCCCTCCCTCCCTCCCTCCCTCCCTCCCTCGTCGGTCTCTGTGTGTGGACGTCTAGGTGGAGGCGAGGCAGGGAGGCCACCCACCCACCTACCTCGTGGTTTACCACACGCTCTACACGGAGGTAGAATTCCCATCCCACCGAATCCATCCTTTCCACGGGGCACAAGCCAGTGGCCTTCGGGAGTCTCTCTCCCCAAGGTGGCGCATCCGTCACGGCTATCTATTTCCAGAAGGTTTCCGTTTCCATCCCCTCCCCCCGAAAGAAAAAACGGCCCCACTCCCGGATCTGCCCCACCACGATCACCACCACCACTGCCGCCGCCGCCGCCGCCGCCATCTGCTGTCGCCCTCTAGGGTTGGACCGTTCTAGCTCTCTCCTCTGTGTGGAATCGCAACGTAGGTCGCCTTGGATGTCTGGCACCTCTCACTTAGCAGAAGGTTTTGGAGGCTCAGGCTGGGCCACGCTTTGGCCCGGGTCAGTGTTCCGTTCCTCCGGACGGCTTCCTCGTTTTCCACGAGAAGGAGCCGTGAAGACGGAAAGGAAGGGCGGATGGATGGCTTTTCCCGTGCTACCGAGTCCCTCTCCCCTTTTCCCCAAAGCGTGAGGGGCGGTCGAGAGGATCGTCTCTGATGACAAAAGTCAGAGGCACCCCGGGTCAGACACCGTGCGAGGCGTTGGTGTGTTCTCGAGAGGAGAACACGTCCCCGTCAGCGTTTCCTGTCGTTCTCGTTCCGAAAGGATTCACGCGCCACCCCGTCTCCCTCAAGGTCTTAGGGCTGTCGTGCTCCGCAGCCGTCACGTGTCGTGGATCCTGGGCACCACCACGCCACCCCGCCCCCCCCCCCCCCCCGCCATAGCTGTCGATCGCTATGTGGCACGCCTACGTTTGCCCAAAAGAGCAGTCCGATGGACAGCGTGGTGCTTTTCCCAGCAGGCAGGCAGGTGAGAGTCACCCCTCTAGAAGGTTTCCAAGCCCCGTTCCATTCTCAGAGGCAGCTCCTTTGGCCATCAAGGAGGCAGGCGATGGGGGTGGGGGTGGGGATGGGGATGGGGCAGGGGCCTCTGTCCCTCTGTCGCGGTAGAAATGATTGGGAAAGGAGGGACGATGGGCGTAGGTCGACCATCCTGGGCGGTGGTGCTTTGGGAGCTTTTTCTAGAAGAAGGAGCGAACGGCGTTCCCTGGGAAGGGAGGAAACCAGAGGAGGTCCCCCTCAGACCGACCTGGCACGAGAAGGACACACACTCTCTCTCTCTCTCTCTCTCTCTCCCTTTTCTTCCTGACTTGAAATCAGGAGACAAAACTCCCCTGCCAAAGGGGCCCTCCCAAAACGGGGAGTGAGGAAGACCTCCTTCTCTTCACGGCTGAAGTTCTCCCTGCCTTTCCTGGACGGGAAGGATAGCACCTACGCCCGCTGCCGTCGGTGACTTTTAGTCCCCCTGGAGAGGAAGAAATTCTTTCCCGTGGCCGAACCCTGGCGGTTCGTTCGTGCTGCAGAGGACGTGACCCTCTCTGACACACCCAGGAACCTCCTCGCTCCGGGTCGAGGAGAGGGAGTTCTGTTCTGTGGTTTAGAATGGTGCTTAAAAAGGGATGTCGCTTACAAAGGGTCCTCGTCCCCCTTCCTAAACCTAAACGGACGGCTCGGCTCGGAGGCGTGAGATACGTTTCGCATCCTCCTCGTCGTCTTCACTCAAAGTTTTATTGGAGTTTGGAAGATTTTATTTTTTGTCTTTCCTTTTTCTCCCCAAAGCCCCCCGGTACGTAGTTGTGTGTTCTTCGCGGTGGGTCCTTCTAGCGGTGGTATGTGGGACGCCGCCTCAGCGTGGTTTGATGAGCAGTGCCGTGTCCGCGCCCGGGATCCGAACGAACCGATGAAACACTGGGCTGCCTGCAGCGGAGCGCGCGAACTTAACCACTCGGCCACGGGGCCAGCCCCTTACTGGATTTTCAAAACAACTCCGGGGGCCGGCCCGGTGGCGCGGCGGTGAAGTTCGCACGTTCTGCTCCGCCGGCCCCGGGTTCGCCGGTCCGGATCCCGGGCACAGGACCCGGCACCGCTTGGCGAGCCACGCTGTGGCAGGCGTCCCACCTGGAAAGTAGAGGGGGATGGGCACGGATGTCAGCTCAGGGCCAGTCTTCCTCGGCCGACAGAGGAGGATTGGTGGCAGATGTTCGCTCAGGGCTCATCTTCCTCAAAAATAAAATAATAAATCGATTCGATAAAATGTCAAATAACACAACCGCGGGATCACGCTTAGAGTCACCCTTGGCCCGATGATGCCACTCCCCACCCCCCCCACCCCCCTGCCCCCCACCATTTGGAGGTGCCGTCAGTGGGATTCGTTCCTGTTTGTCCATCTTTCTTCCTCTTTTTTTTTTTTTTTTTAAAGACTGGCACCCGAGCTCATTGCCAATCTTTTCTTTTCTTTTTATTCCTCCTCCTTCTTCTTCTTCTCCCCAGAGCACCCCAGTACCTAGTTCTATATTCTCTTTGAGGGTCCCTCTGGTTCTGCCGTGTGGGACGCCACCTCAGCGTGGTTTGATGAGCGGTGCCGTGTCCGAGCCCAGGATCCGAACCTTCCAAGCCCCGGGCCGCTGAAGCGGAGCGTGCAAACTCAACTGCTCGGCCACGGGGTCAGCCCCTTCCTTCCTTCCTTCCTTCCTTCCTAAGGAGGAGGAGGCAGGCACTGTGTGAAGTCGCCAGTGAGTCTGTGGAAAGAGACGGAGGATTTCCCATGGGAAGCCGGGGCGGGGGACACGGACCGATGTCGTGCGAACTTGAAGGTGAAAGATCAAAAAACCCACACACGCCTAGAGCGGCGGGTTGCCCGTTAGGAGTTTGCTTGCCGGGCCCATAACGCAGGGCTCATCGATGAGCCAAACCGTCCGTGATCCTCAAGCAGTCTAGTAGGGTTAGAGAAAGGAGGGGGGCACTCTTTCTGCCCCAGATGAGGCGAGTTTCTCAGACAGCCACCCTGCCCCAACATCTTCCCTCCCTGCCTCCCGGCCCTTGGTGGACTGCGGCCTAAGGGTGGGGGAATTGAAGAAAGCCGTTCAATGGGAAAAAGCCCGAGGCCATGGGAGAGAGCTTCCTGCACTTGAATGAAGCCCTGACGCCAGGCCCATCGGAATGAATGGGCCTGACCTCCCCTCCCCCCTCCCCCCTCCCCCCTCCCAGGCTGGCGACTCGGCAGTGGAAGGCTAGGGGTTTCTTCCGAAATGGTGAACCGGCCCCCTTGTCCACAGGAAAACCACACACGGGTACAGCCTAGGCCGGATCTCAGGCCAAGTCGTCAGGGTGGCAAGATGATGGCGGATGAGAGGAAACTTGTTCTGGGACCGCACCGCCCCCCCCCCCATCGCCTCTCTGGCTGAGAAGAGGGCTGGGGAGCGGTGAGGGTCAGGGGGAGAGTGGGGGCGGGGCCGGGACAGGGACCACCGGGCAGTAGGACGGGAGTAGCCCTGAGGCCTGCCTGCCTGCTTCCTTCCCTGCCGGCGCAGGGCTGAGAGAGGCACGGGGCACGCTGGCTCCTGCCCCTTCACTCATTCGGGAAGCCTCCTGTTGTTGCTCCTGAGGTGCCGGCTGCGGTGACAGACAGAGCAAAACTCCTCTCTCTGTCTATTTCTTCAAAGGCCCGAGTCTGAGCTACGACAGATTCCCCTGTGGCTCAACCCGCAACCTCCCATCCTGCCAGACCAGACCCCTTGTCTAAAAACCTCCACTGGAGGAGCTCTTCCACCTGACTCGGAAAGGAAACACCAGCCCCGCCTCAGCCTCACACCCACCACCACCACCACCACCCGCCCCCCCCCCGCCCCACTCTCCTCCGGACCCAGATACCTAACAGAGGGAACAAAAATCCAAAAATCCTGCTGCTCTCCTTCTACCACCTCCACTTCAGAAGAGTCAGTCTCCCCCGAACACCTCAGACTCTGTGACTTCCCGCGGCCTCCCTTTCCCCGTCCCCATTCTCTCCCCGGACGGGCCCCATCTTACACTTGAACGACAGCTCCACCGCTCGGGGCAGCTGGACACGATGTCCCAAAGTGGCCCGGACGGTAGCCTGGTCGATTCCAAAGGACCCACGCACGCAGTCGGCCATAAACGTGGTGTGGAGATCGTGGACGTTTGCGGGCCTCTGATCAAATCACTGCTCCGGGGACCCCGGCGTCTAGGACCCGTCTTCTCCGTGTTCTTCACACCGTTGCTCCTGGGCCGGTTATTCTCTTCCCTCTCACTGACCTTAACGTTTTGTCTCTGCCATTGAATTTTGACTGTGCGAATGTGACTTGCCGCTGTAGGGCTGCGTGGATCTCTCAGGCATCCTGCTGTGCCGTGCGGGGGGGGGGGGGGAATCCTTGGTGGGTGGGTCGATAGACGTCCCTTTGGTTGTGCCCTGGAGGGGAGAGACAGAGGGGACGACTCAATCCACCACGAACGCTGATGTCGCTCCGATAAACCTGTAGCGGTGATTCTAGTTTATGGCCCGTGTCCTGAAAATAACTTCCCGAAGGGCCAGCCCGGCGGCACAGCGGTTAAGTTCGCACGTTCCGTTTTGTCAGCCAGGGGTTCGCAGGTTCGGATCCAGGGTGCGGACGTGGCGCCGCTTGGCGAGCCACGCTGTGGTCAGCGTCCCGCCTATCAAGGGGAGGGGGATGGGCACGGATGTTAGCTCGGGATCACTCTCCCGGGGCAAAAAGAGGAGAATTGGCAGCAGGTGTCAGCTCGGGGCTCGTCTTCCTCGAAAAATAAATTAATTAAATTAATAAAAACAACTTCCCAAACCTCTCTGATAACTTGAAGCTTTGAAGTTTTGCGAGGTGAAATCAGGTGATAAAAAAGTCCACGGACAGGGGCGGCCCCGTGGCCGAGTGGTTAAGTTCACAAGCTCCCCTTCGGCGGCCCAGGGTTTTGCCGGTTCAGATCCCGGGCACGGCACGGACACGGCACCGCTCGTCGGGCCGTGTGGAGGCGGCGTCCCACATGCCACAACTGGAAGGGCCCTCAACTAAGATAGACAACTATGTCATGGGGGGGATTGGGGGAGAAAAATCGGGAGGGGGGAAAAAAAAAACAAAAACGGAAGATTGGCAACAGGCGTTAGCTCTGTGAGGGCCGATCTTCCTCACCCAAAAACTAAAGTGAGATGAAATCAAATAAAGCGAAGGAAAAGATAAACCTATGAAATCCCATGTTTCTAAAAGTGGCCAAGTGTTTAGACATTGGCCAAGCGACGGAATGCTCATGGGAAGGACAGTTCCTAATTGCTGGCTTCTTAGTTTTCACCAAAATTAAGGTTCGTGAGGGTTAAAAAATCTACTTAACAAATGCGATGAAAGCCACTAGGCCGGCCCGGTGGCGCGCTGGTTAAGTGTGCCTGTTCCGCTTCGCCGGCCCGGGGTTCGCCAGTTCGGATCCCGGGGGTGGACGTGGCACCGCTGGGCGAGCCACGTGGTGGTAGGCGTCCCACATATGAAATAGAGGAAGATGGGCACGGAGGTGAGCTCAGGGCCAGCCTTCCTCGGCAAAAAGAGGAGGATTGGCAGCAGTTAGCTCAGGGCTCATCGTCCTCAAAACAAAACAAAACAAAACAAAAAGCCACTAAAAGTGAATATGGGAAACATCTTTGTGTTCAAGGAAAGTGAGATGGCTGCCTTCAGGCAAGAGGGCCTAAAAAGTAAAGATCGTTTTGTCTGTGAAAAGGTGATCAAAGTTTCACGGGGAAAATAATCTGAGAAAAAGGCCTGTTCGTGGTCAAGTGGCCTAAAATTGGAACGAGTGGACAGATAGAAATGGCGAGCGATAGGATCTATGGGAGTCTATGAGGAAGCCATTGGGTGTCGGCCTAATTCGGCCTGACAGTGTTTTTCGAAAAGGGCCTGACGTGGCCGTCGAGCACGCATCGCATCGTAGATCCGCTTTACACATTTCCTACGGCAAGAACCAATGCCCTTAAGGGAAAGGAGCAGCTTCCCCGTGCTCGGGCCTTTCCTTAAGGAGAGGCATCTTTCCTTAGGCTAGGAGCGGATGGTTGCGCTCACCTTTGACCATCCGGCTCCCCTGTGACCACCCAGGCCCAGACAACAGACCTGCCACCCAGCAGTGTCTGTCGATCGCTGTGCCGACAGAGCAGTCTCGCGACTATCATCCAAGGGACCTTTCGATCCTATGTGAAACGTCCTCTCTGGGGGTCTAGAAGCACTCTGTACACCCCACTTCCCGGGCACCCTCTCTTCCTTCGGGAAGAAAGGCCCCGGGCCACAGTCCTCACATTTTAGCTCAGAATAAACGCACCCCGATTTTCACGGATAGATTGGTTCCGGATTATTTCCGTCGACAGAATGGAATCAAGTCAATGAGTTTCAAGATCGGAGGGAAGCTGATGCAAAATCAGAATTTGTTTTTCTCACTCCCGAAAGGATACTTTTCTCTAACTTCTAGTCTCCTCCTGATAAAGACATTGGAAAAGGTTTCTCTTGACCTCTGAGGGAATCGACACCAAAGACAGAGATCCTCCATTTTGTCAGAATGATTTCCTAGGCCTCCAATGGAGGAGGCCTCCCTCGGACGGGAGCTCAGCTTTTGTTTTGCAACAGTTTTCCTCTCTCTGCTTGCCTTTAACATCTCCTTTCCCGTTCTTCTTTTTTGGAAGGGAAATACGTGCACCGCTGGGGAAAAAAAAAAAAAAAAGAATTTTCTAAATGACCAAAGAAGATCTACGACTGTTGTTATTTTGGTTTCACGGAGCAGTTCCACGTCCACATTTACTCCATTTTAAACACCCACACACACTCACAGCACGGCGCTGTGAGGATGTCCCGGGGAACTCGATTTGTGGAGGGAATGGCTGTGAGGTCTCTGCCCCCCAACCCCCACCATTTGGGTGCTTCTGCTTGTTGATGAGGACGGGAAGCCCTGCTGAAATCCATATTCTTATCACCACACGTGCATCTGCACCCATGCTCCCCCCCGTGTGTCGTCTTTGGGCTTTGCTGTGGCCCCGTGCGGAGGGAGACCTGTTTTGTGTTGTAAACTTTTCCGCGGCCAAGCGGCTCGGTCCTTTCCTCTACGACTTGTGGGCTCTGTCTGTCCGTCTGCCTTAGAGAGACCCTCTGGGCCGGAAGTGACAGGCTGCACACAATTCCTGACAGACTGCGGACAATTCCTCCGTCGTCACGGTCCTTCTCTGATGACGTGCATGGTTTCGGTTTGACAGCGACCCCCACCCCCCACCCCGCCGTGATTTTCTAAGTCCTCCCGGGAGCCCGGGAAGTGCTCGGGCCGCTCCGGGAAGCGGGGGCCGGCAGCCCCGGCCTGCCCCGTGGCATCTCCGGGGACTTTTCCACCTCTGTCCGCGTCAGCCAGCCGGCAGCCCCGCGCCCGGCCCGGCCCAGAAGTCACGTGGGGAGTCTGTCCCCTTCCTGGCAAGCCCACCCACCCCACCCCCCTCCCCGCCGATTTTCCAACACCTCCTTCTGCGCCCAGGGTTGCCCTGTGCTGCCTGGGAGCTCCGAGGTGGACACCCTGGGGCCTCACGTGGTGACCTCCCGCCCGCCCCAAGCGGGCCCAGAGAGAAAGAGAGAGAGAGAGAGAGACAGAGAGAGACAGAGACAGAGACAGAGACAGAGAGAGACAGAGACAGAGACAGAGACAGAGACAGAGACAGAGAGAGACCTGACCCGGCGGTGGGCTCAGGCTGTGCACTCTCGCTGGCTGGTGACCCGGTTCCCTCCCGCTGACCCCTCCGCGCCGGTCGTTGGGCGCCATCTGGCGGCCGCTTTTACAGAGTGGCCCTCCTCCGGAGCCCCGGCGACATGAGCAAGGGATGGGACTCGCAGGACGTCTGTGTGGTTTCCAGTGTGGGGCTGTGTGGAACAGAGCTGCTAAGAACATTCATGCCCCGGATTCTGTGTGAATGAACAGGAACGTGGCCGCAGCCCCCACCCCGCCCCCCGCCCCAGCCCCCGGGAGTGGTGGGAGTGGTGCCCTCCAGACCACCCTCGGGTTGGATGCCTCCCTCCCTGGAAGGACTCACGGGACTCCACAAAAGCTGACTTCCTGGAGGTCCAGCGGAGACCCCCAAGGCCCAAGGCCCCCCCCCCCCACCCACCCACCACAGATCACTGTGGAAGCCTTAATGACCCAAGGCTCCAGCTACATACAGACGCTCTTAGGAGGCAAGATACACCAAAGGCTTATGTAGGTTGCCACTTTCGGTGGTTGTTTCCGCGGCGTGTCAGTTTTGGAACCCGCCACGCCCTTTTTCACAGAGGCCATACCGTTTCCCTTCACCACCAGTGAGGCGTGAGTGACTGACTTGGCTTCTCCGCGACCTGACTAGCAGTTTGATCCTGTTCCGGTATTTGGAAGAAGGCAGTCTCACCCATGTGTCCCCACAATGTCTCCCTCTAATTTTCTCACTTGCTTTTCCAGGGAACAGCTCACATCTTTTCATGCGCTTATCGGTCATCCATGCGTACCTCCTCCACCCCAGGTGAAAGTGCCTGCTCTGTCTATTGGTCTTCCATTCTTTTTGTATTTTTCAGTGTTGATTTCCCCCGGGTCTCCACTCCATTGTGGGTTTTGTTTTTTGTTTTTTGTTTTTTGTTTTTTTTTTTTGCTTAAAGATTGTCACCTGAGCTAGGCACTGTTGCGCTGCTTCCTCAGTTTCAGAGGGTACCTTTTTCAGGGTTGCTTTTTGACCGGGTCTCCTCGCCATTGTATTTTTTTATTTTATTTTTTTTGCTTAAAGATTGCCACCTGAGCTAGCCTCTGTTGCCCATCTTCTTCGGTTTCAGAGGGTAGATTTCTCAGTGTTGCTTTTTCGCCAGCTCTCCACGCCCTTGCGTCTTTTTTTTTTCTGCTTGAAGGCTGCAACCTGAGCTAGCTTCTTTTGCCCATGTTCGTCAGTTTCAGAGGGTGGATTTCTCCGTGTTGCTTTTTCCCCAGGTCTCCACACCCTTGTGTGTTTCTTTGGCTTAACGATTGCCACCTGAGGTAGCCTCTGTTGCCCATCTTCGTCCGTTTCAGAGGGTGGATTTCTCAGTGTTGCCTTTTCCCCAGCTCCCCACGCCCTTGTGTGTTTCTTTTGCTTAAAGATTGTCACCTGAGCTAGGCACTGTTGCCCTGCTTCCTCAGTTTCAGAGGGTACCTTTTTCAGGGTTGCTTTTTGACCGGGTCTCCTCGCCATTGTATTTTTTTATTTTATTCTTTTTGCTTAAAGATTGCCACCTGAGCTAGCCTCTGTTGCGCTTCTTTCTCAGTTCTAGAGGGTAGATTTCTCCGTGTTGCTTTTTCCCCAGGTCTCCACGCACTTCCTTTTATTTTTCCTTAAAAATTGCCACCTGAGCTAGCCTCTGTTGTCCATCTTCGTCGGTTTCAGAGGGTAGATTTCTCACTGTTGCTTTTTTGCCAGGTCTGCACGCCCTTGTGTTTTTCTTCTGCTTAAAGGTTGCAACCTGAGCTAGCTTCTTTTGCCCATGTTCCTCAGTTTCAGAGGGTGGATTTCTCCGTGTTGCTTTTTCCCCAGGCCTCCACGCCCTTGTGTGTTTCTTTTGCTTAACGATTGCCACCTGAGCTAGCCTCTGTTGCCCATCTTCGTCCTTTTCAGAGGGTGGATTTCTCAGTGTTGCCTTTTCCCCAGCTCCCCACGCCCTTGTGTGTTTCTTTTGCTTAAAGATTGCCACCTGAAGCCAGCCTCTCTTGCCCATCTTCCTCAGTTTCAGAGGGTAGATATTTCAGGGTTGCTTTTTCCCCAGGGCTCCACGCCTTTGTGCTTTGTTTTTGCTTAAGGATTGCCACCTGAGGTAGCCTCTCTTGCCCATCTTCCTCAGTTTCAGAGGGTGGATTTCTCCGTGTTGCTGTTTCCCCAGGTCTCCACGCCCTTGTGTGTTTCTTTTGCTTAAAGATTGCCACCTGAGCTAGCCTCTGTTGCCCATCTTCGTCCGTTTCAGAGGCTGGATTTCTCAGTGTTGCCTTTTCGCCAGCTCCCCACGCCCTTGTGTGTTTCTTTTGCTTAAAGATTGTCACCTGAGCTAGGCACTGTTGCCCTGCTTCCTCAGTTTCAGAGGGTACCTTTTTCAGGGTTGCTTTTTGACCGGGTCTCCTCGCCATTGTATTTTTTTATTTTATTTTTTTTGCTTAAAGATTGCCACCTGAGCTAGCCTCTGTTGCGCTTCTTTCTCAGTTCTAGAGGGTAGATTTCTCCGTGTTGCTTTTTCCCCAGGTCTCCACGCACTTCCTTTTATTTTTCCTTAAAAATTGCCACCTGAGCTAGCCTCTGTTGTCCATCTTCGTCGGTTTCAGAGGGTAGATTTCTCACTGTTGCTTTTTTGCCAGGTCTGCACGCCCTTGTGTTTTTCTTCTGCTTAAAGGTTGCAACCTGAGCTAGCTTCTTTTGCCCATGTTCCTCAGTTTCAGAGGGTGGATTTCTCCGTGTTGCTTTTTCCCCAGGCCTCCACGCCCTTGTGTGTTTCTTTTGCTTAACGATTGCCACCTGAGGTAGCCTCTGTTGCCCATCTTCGTCCGTTTCAGAGGGTGGATTTCTCAGTGTTGCCTTTTCCCCAGCTCCCCACGCCCTTGTGTGTTTCTTTTGCTTAAAGATTGCCACCTGAAGCCAGCCTCTCTTGCCCATCTTCCTCAGTTTCAGAGGGTAGATATTTCAGGGTTGCTTTTTCCCCAGGTCCCCACGCCTTTGTGTTTTGTTTTTGCTTAACGATTGCCACCTGAGCTAGCCTCTCTTGCCCATGTTCCTCAGTTTCAGAGGGTAGATATTTCAGGGTTGCTTTGTCCCCAGGGCTCCACGCCTTTGTGCTTTGTTTTTGCTTAAGGATTGCCACCTGAGGTAGCCTCTCTTGCCCATCTTCCTCAGTTTCAGAGGGTGGATTTCTCCGTGTTGCTTTTTCCCCAGGTCTCCACGCCCCTGTGTGTTTCTTTTGCTTAAAGATTGCCACCTGAGCTAGCCTCTGTTGCCCATCTTCGTCCGTTTCAGAGGCTGGATTTCTCAGTGTTGCCTTTTCGCCAGCTCCCCACGCCCTTGTGTGTTTCTTTTGCTTAAAGATTGTCACCTGAGCTAGGCACTGTTGCCCTGCTTCCTCAGTTTCAGAGGGTACCTTTTTCAGGGTTGCTTTTTCACCGGGTCTCCTCGCCATTGTATTTTTTTATCTTATTTTTTTTGCTTAAAGATTGCCACCTGAGCTAGCCTCTGTTGCGCTTCTTTCTCAGTTCTAGAGGGTAGATTTCTCCGTGTTGCTTTTTCCCCAGGTCTCCACGCACTTCCTTTTATTTTTCCTTAAAAATTGCCACCTGAGCTAGCCTCTGTTGTCCATCTTCGTCGGTTTCAGAGGGTAGATTTCTCACTGTTGCTTTTTTGCCAGGTCTGCACGCCCTTGTGTTTTTCTTCTGCTTAAAGGTTGCAACCTGAGCTAGCTTCTTTTGCCCATGTCCCTCAGTTTCAGAGGGTGGATTTCTCCGTGTTGCTTTTTCCCCAGGCCTCCACGCCCTTGTGTGTTTCTTTTGCTTAACGATTGCCACCTGAGGTAGCCTCTGTTGCCCATCTTCGTCCGTTTCAGAGGGTGGATTTCTCAGTGTTGCCTTTTCCCCAGCTCCCCACGCCCTTGTGTGTTTCTTTTGCTTAAAGATTGCCACCTGAAGCCAGCCTCTCTTGCCCATCTTCCTCAGTTTCAGAGGGTAGATATTTCAGGGTTGCTTTTTCCCCAGGTCTCCACGCCTTTGTGTTTTGTTTTTGCTTAACGATTGCCACCTGAGCTAGCCTCTCTTGCCCATGTTCCTCAGTTTCAGAGGGTAGATATTTCAGGGTTGCTTTGTCCCCAGGGCTCCACGCCTTTGTGCTTTGTTTTTGCTTAAGGATTGCCACCTGAGGTAGCCTCTCTTGCCCATCTTCCTCAGTTTCAGAGGGTGGATTTCTCCGTGTTGCTTTTTCCCCAGGTCTCCACGCCCTTGTGTGTTTCTTTTGCTTAAAGATTGCCACCTGAGCTAGCCTCTGTTGCCCATCTTCGTCCGTTTCAGAGGCTGGATTTCTCAGTGTTGCCTTTTCGCCAGCTCCCCACGCCCTTGTGTGTTTCTTTTGCTTAAAGATTGTCACCTGAGCTAGGCACTGTTGCCCTGCTTCCTCAGTTTCAGAGGGTACCTTTTTCAGGGTTGCTTTTTAACCGGGTCTCCTCGCCATTGTATTTTTTTATCTTATTTTTTTTGCTTAAAGATTGCCACCTGAGCTAGCCTCTGTTGCCCATCTTCGTCCGTTTCAGAGGCTGGATTTCTCAGTGTTGCCTTTTCGCCAGCTCCCCACGCCCTTGTGTGTTTCTTTTGCTTAAAGATTGTCACCTGAGCTAGGCACTGTTGCCCTGTTTCCTCAGTTTCAGAGGGTACCTTTTTCAGGGTTGCTTTTTGACCGGGTCTCCTCGCCATTGTTTTTTTTTATTTTATTTTTTTTGCTTAAAGATTGCCACCTGAGCTAGCCTCTGTTGCGCTTCTTTCTCAGTTCTAGAGGGTAGATTTCTCCGTGTTGCTTTTTCCCCAGGTCTCCACGCACTTCCTTTTATTTTTCCTTAAAAATTGCCACCTGAGCTAGCCTCTGTTGTCCATCTTCGTCGGTTTCAGAGGGTAGATTTCTCACTGTTGCTTTTTTGCCAGGTCTGCACGCCCTTGTGTTTTTTTTCTGCTTAAAGGTTGCAACCTGAGCTAGCTTCTTTTGCCCATGTTCCTCAGTTTCAGAGGGTGGATTTCTCCGTGTTGCTTTTTCCCCAGGCCTCCACGCCCTTGTGTGTTTCTTTTGCTTAACGATTGCCACCTGAGGTAGCCTCTGTAGCCCATCTTCGTCCCTTTCAGAGGGTGGATTTCTCAGTGTTGCCTTTTCCCCAGCTCCCCACGCCCTTGTGTGTTTCTTTTGCTTAAAGATTGCCACCTGAAGCCAGCCTCTCTTGCCCATCTTCCTCAGTTTCAGAGGGTAGATATTTCAGGGTTGCTTTTTCCCCAGGTCCCCACGCCTTTGTGTTTTGTTTTTGCTTAACGATTGCCACCTGAGCTAGCCTCTCTTGCCCATGTTCCTCAGTTTCAGAGGGTAGATATTTCAGGGTTGCTTTGTCCCCAGGGCTCCACGCCTTTGTGCTTTGTTTTTGCTTAAGGATTGCCACCTGAGGTAGCCTCTCTTGCCCATCTTCCTCAGTTTCAGAGGGTGGATTTCTCCGTGTTGCTTTTTCCCCAGGTCTCCACGCCCTTGTGTGTTTCTTTTGCTTAAAGATTGCCACCTGAGCTAGCCTCTGTTGCCCATCTTCGTCCGTTTCAGAGGCTGGATTTCTCAGTGTTGCCTTTTCGCCAGCTCCCCACGCCCTTGTGTGTTTCTTTTGCTTAAAGATTGTCACCTGAGCTAGGCACTGTTGCCCTGCTTCCTCAGTTTCAGAGGGTACCTTTTTCAGGGTTGCTTTTTGACCGGGTCTCCTCGCCATTGTATTTTTTTATTTTATTTTTTTTGCTTAAAGATTGCCACCTGAGCTAGCCTCTGTTGCGCTTCTTTCTCAGTTCTAGAGGGTAGATTTCTCCGTGTTGCTTTTTCCCCAGGTCTCCACGCACTTCCTTTTATTTTTCCTTAAAAATTGCCACCTGAGCTAGCCTCTGTTGTCCATCTTCGTCGGTTTCAGAGGGTAGATTTCTCACTGTTGCTTTTTTGCCAGGTCTGCACGCCCTTGTGTTTTTCTTCTGCTTAAAGGTTGCAACCTGAGCTAGCTTCTTTTGCCCATGTTCCTCAGTTTCAGAGGGTGGATTTCTCCGTGTTGCTTTTTCCCCAGGCCTCCACGCCCTTGTGTGTTTCTTTTGCTTAACGATTGCCACCTGAGGTAGCCTCTGTAGCCCATCTTCGTCCCTTTCAGAGGGTGGATTTCTCAGTGTTGCCTTTTCCCCAGCTCCCCACGCCCTTGTGTGTTTCTTTTGCTTAAAGATTGCCACCTGAAGCCAGCCTCTCTTGCCCATCTTCCTCAGTTTCAGAGGGTAGATATTTCAGGGTTGCTTTTTCCCCAGGTCTCCACGCCTTTGTGTTTTGTTTTTGCTTAACGATTGCCACCTGAGCTAGC
>NW_027224803.1:0-15000 GCF_041296235.1 Equus asinus
AGAAATCTACCCTCTGAAACCGACGAAGATGGACAACAGAGGCTAGCTCAGGTGGCAATTTTTAAGGAAAAATAAAAGGAAGTGCGTGGAGACCTGGGGAAAAAGCAACACGGAGAAATCTACCCTCTAGAACTGAGAAAGAAGCGCAACAGAGGCTAGCTCAGGTGGCAATCTTTAAGCAAAAAAAATAAAATAAAAAAATACAATGGCGAGGAGACCCGGTCAAAAAGCAACCCTGAAAAAGGTACCCTCTGAAACTGAGGAAGCAGGGCAACAGTGCCTAGCTCAGGTGACAATCTTTAAGCAAAAGAAACACACAAGGGCGTGGGGAGCTGGCGAAAAGGCAACACTGAGAAATCCAGCCTCTGAAACGGACGAAGATGGGCAACAGAGGCTAGCTCAGGTGGCAATCTTTAAGCAAAAGAAACACACAAGGGCGTGGAGACCTGGGGAAAAAGCAACACGGAGAAATCCACCCTCTGAAACTGAGGAAGATGGGCAAGAGAGGCTACCTCAGGTGGCAATCCTTAAGCAAAAACAAAGCACAAAGGCGTGGAGCCCTGGGGACAAAGCAACCCTGAAATATCTACCCTCTGAAACTGAGGAACATGGGCAAGAGAGGCTAGCTCAGGTGGCAATCGTTAAGCAAAAACAAAACACAAAGGCGTGGGGACCTGGGGAAAAAGCAACCCTGAAATATCTACCCTCTGAAACTGAGGAAGATGGGCAAGAGAGGCTGGCTTCAGGTGGCAATCTTTAAGCAAAAGAAACACACAAGGGCGTGGGGAGCTGGGGAAAAGGCAACACTGAGAAATCCACCCTCTGAAAGGGACGAAGATGGGCTACAGAGGCTACCTCAGGTGGCAATCGTTAAGCAAAAGAAACACACAAGGGCGTGGAGGCCTGGGGAAAAAGCAACACGGAGAAATCCACCCTCTGAAACTGAGGAACATGGGCAAAAGAAGCTAGCTCAGGTTGCAACCTTTAAGCAGAAAAAAAACACAAGGGCGTGCAGACCTGGCAAAAAAGCAACAGTGAGAAATCTACCCTCTGAAACCGACGAAGATGGACAACAGAGGCTAGCTCAGGTGGCAATTTTTAAGGAAAAATAAAAGGAAGTGCGTGGAGACCTGGGGAAAAAGCAACACGGAGAAATCTACCCTCTAGAACTGAGAAAGAAGCGCAACAGAGGCTAGCTCAGGTGGCAATCTTTAAGCAAAAAAAATAAAATAAAAAAAAACAATGGCGAGGAGACCCGGTCAAAAAGCAACCCTGAAAAAGGTACCCTCTGAAACTGAGGAAACAGGGCAACAGTGCCTAGCTCAGGTGACAATCTTTAAGCAAAAGAAACACACAAGGGCGTGGGGAGCTGGCGAAAAGGCAACACTGAGAAATCCAGCCTCTGAAACGGACGAAGATGGGCAACAGAGGCTAGCTCAGGTGGCAATCTTTAAGCAAAAAAAATAAGATAAAAAAATACAATGGCGAGGAGACCCGGTTAAAAAGCAACCCTGAAAAAGGTACCCTCTGAAACTGAGGAAGCAGGGCAACAGTGCCTAGCTCAGGTGACAATCTTTAAGCAAAAGAAACACACAAGGGCGTGGGGAGCTGGCGAAAAGGCAACACTGAGAAATCCAGCCTCTGAAACGGACGAAGATGGGCAACAGAGGCTAGCTCAGGTGGCAATCTTTAAGCAAAAGAAACACACAAGGGCGTGGAGACCTGGGGAAAAAGCAACACGGAGAAATCCACCCTCTGAAACTGAGGAAGATGGGCAAGAGAGGCTACCTCAGGTGGCAATCCTTAAGCAAAAACAAAGCACAAAGGCGTGGAGCCCTGGGGACAAAGCAACCCTGAAATATCTACCCTCTGAAACTGAGGAACATGGGCAAGAGAGGCTAGCTCAGGTGGCAATCGTTAAGCAAAAACAAAACACAAAGGCGTGGAGACCTGGGGAAAAAGCAACCCTGAAATATCTACCCTCTGAAACTGAGGAAGATGGGCAAGAGAGGCTGGCTTCAGGTGGCAATCTTTAAGCAAAAGAAACACACAAGGGCGTGGGGAGCTGGGGAAAAGGCAACACTGAGAAATCCACCCTCTGAAACGGACGAAGATGGGCAACAGAGGCTACCTCAGGTGGCAATCGTTAAGCAAAAGAAACACACAAGGGCGTGGAGGCCTGGGGAAAAAGCAACACGGAGAAATCCACCCTCTGAAACTGAGGGACATGGGCAAAAGAAGCTAGCTCAGGTTGCAACCTTTAAGCAGAAGAAAAACACAAGGGCGTGCAGACCTGGCAAAAAAGCAACAGTGAGAAATCTACCCTCTGAAACCGACGAAGATGGACAACAGAGGCTAGCTCAGGTGGCAATTTTTAAGGAAAAATAAAAGGAAGTGCGTGGAGACCTGGGGAAAAAGCAACACGGAGAAATCTACCCTCTAGAACTGAGAAAGAAGCGCAACAGAGGCTAGCTCAGGTGGCAATCTTTAAGCAAAAAAAATAAGATAAAAAAATACAATGGCGAGGAGACCCGGTGAAAAAGCAACCCTGAAAAAGGTACCCTCTGAAACTGAGGAAGCAGGGCAACAGTGCCTAGCTCAGGTGACAATCTTTAAGCAAAAGAAACACACAAGGGCGTGGGGAGCTGGCGAAAAGGCAACACTGAGAAATCCAGCCTCTGAAACGGACGAAGATGGGCAACAGAGGCTAGCTCAGGTGGCAATCTTTAAGCAAAAGAAACACACAGGGGCGTGGAGACCTGGGGAAAAAGCAACACGGAGAAATCCACCCTCTGAAACTGAGGAAGATGGGCAAGAGAGGCTACCTCAGGTGGCAATCCTTAAGCAAAAACAAAGCACAAAGGCGTGGAGCCCTGGGGACAAAGCAACCCTGAAATATCTACCCTCTGAAACTGAGGAACATGGGCAAGAGAGGCTAGCTCAGGTGGCAATCGTTAAGCAAAAACAAAACACAAAGGCGTGGGGACCTGGGGAAAAAGCAACCCTGAAATATCTACCCTCTGAAACTGAGGAAGATGGGCAAGAGAGGCTGGCTTCAGGTGGCAATCTTTAAGCAAAAGAAACACACAAGGGCGTGGGGAGCTGGGGAAAAGGCAACACTGAGAAATCCACCCTCTGAAACGGACGAAGATGGGCAACAGAGGCTACCTCAGGTGGCAATCGTTAAGCAAAAGAAACACACAAGGGCGTGGAGGCCTGGGGAAAAAGCAACACGGAGAAATCCACCCTCTGAAACTGAGGAACATGGGCAAAAGAAGCTAGCTCAGGTTGCAACCTTTAAGCAGAAGAAAAACACAAGGGCGTGCAGACCTGGCAAAAAAGCAACAGTGAGAAATCTACCCTCTGAAACCGACGAAGATGGACAACAGAGGCTAGCTCAGGTGGCAATTTTTAAGGAAAAATAAAAGGAAGTGCGTGGAGACCTGGGGAAAAAGCAACACGGAGAAATCTACCCTCTAGAACTGAGAAAGAAGCGCAACAGAGGCTAGCTCAGGTGGCAATCTTTAAGCAAAAAAAATAAAATAAAAAAATACAATGGCGAGGAGACCCGGTCAAAAAGCAACCCTGAAAAAGGTACCCTCTGAAACTGAGGAAGCAGGGCAACAGTGCCTAGCTCAGGTGACAATCTTTAAGCAAAAGAAACACACAAGGGCGTGGGGAGCTGGCGAAAAGGCAACACTGAGAAATCCAGCCTCTGAAACGGACGAAGATGGGCAACAGAGGCTAGCTCAGGTGGCAATCTTTAAGCAAAAGAAACACACAAGGGCGTGGAGACCTGGGGAAACAGCAACACGGAGAAATCCACCCTCTGAAACTGAGGAAGATGGGCAAGAGAGGCTACCTCAGGTGGCAATCCTTAAGCAAAAACAAAGCACAAAGGCGTGGAGCCCTGGGGAAAAAGCAACCCTGAAATATCTACCCTCTGAAACTGAGGAAGATGGGCAAGAGAGGCTGGCTTCAGGTGGCAATCTTTAAGCAAAAGAAACACACAAGGGCGTGGGGAGCTGGGGAAAAGGCAACACTGAGAAATCCACCCTCTGAAAAGGACGAAGATGGGCAACAGAGGCTAGCTCAGGTGGCAATCGTTAAGCAAAAGAAACACACAAGGGCGTGGAGGCCTGGGGAAAAAGCAACACGGAGAAATCCACCCTCTGAAACTGAGGAACATGGGCAAAAGAAGCTAGCTCAGGTTGCAACCTTTAAGCAGAAGAAAAACACAAGGGCGTGCAGACCTGGCAAAAAAGCAACAGTGAGAAATCTACCCTCTGAAACCGACGAAGATGGACAACAGAGGCTAGCTCAGGTGGCAATTTTTAAGGAAAAATAAAAGGAAGTGCGTGGAGACCTGGGGAAAAAGCAACACGGAGAAATCTACCCTCTAGAACTGAGAAAGAAGCGCAACAGAGGCTAGCTCAGGTGGCAATCTTTAAGCAAAAAGAATAAAATAAAAAAATACAATGGCGAGGAGACCCGGTCAAAAAGCAACCCTGAAAAAGGTACCCTCTGAAACTGAGGAAGCAGGGCAACAGTGCCTAGCTCAGGTGACAATCTTTAAGCAAAAGAAACACACAAGGGCGTGGGGAGCTGGGGAAAAGGCAACACTGAGAAATCCACCCTCTGAAACGGACGAAGATGGGCAACAGAGGCTACCTCAGGTGGCAATCGTTAAGCCAAAGAAACACACAAGGGTGTGGAGACCTGGGGAAAAAGCAACACGGAGAAATCCACCCTCTGAAACTGACGAACATGGGCAAAAGAAGCTAGCTCAGGTTGCAGCCTTCAAGCAGAAAAAAAAAAGACGCAAGGGCGTGGAGAGCTGGCGAAAAAGCAACACTGAGAAATCTACCCTCTGAAACCGAAGAAGATGGGCAACAGAGGCTAGCTCAGGTGGCAATCTTTAAGCAAAAAAAATAAAATAAAAAAATACAATGGCGAGGAGACCCGGTCAAAAAGCAACCCTGAAAAAGGTACCCTCTGAAACTGAGGAAGCAGCGCAACAGTGCCTAGCTCAGGTGACAATCTTTAAGCAAAAAAAAAAAACAAAAAACAAAAAACAAAAAACAAAACCCACAATGGAGTGGAGACCCGGGGGAAATCAACACTGAAAAATACAAAAAGAATGGAAGACCAATAGACAGAGCAGGCACTTTCACCTGGGGTGGAGGAGGTACGCATGGATGACCGATAAGCGCATGAAAAGATGTGAGCTGTTCCCTGGAAAAGCAAGTGAGAAAATTAGAGGGAGACATTGTGGGGACACATGGGTGAGACTGCCTTCTTCCAAATACCGGAACAGGATCAAACTGCTAGTCAGGTCGCGGAGAAGCCAAGTCAGTCACTCACGCCTCACTGGTGGTGAAGGGAAACGGTATGGCCTCTGTGAAAAAGGGCGTGGCGGGTTCCAAAACTGACACGCCGCGGAAACAACCACCGAAAGTGGCAACCTACATAAGCCTTTGGTGTATCTTGCCTCCTAAGAGCGTCTGTATGTAGCTGGAGCCTTGGGTCATTAAGGCTTCCACAGTGATCTGTGGTGGGTGGGTGGGGGGGGGGGGCCTTGGGCCTTGGGGGTCTCCGCTGGACCTCCAGGAAGTCAGCTTTTGTGGAGTCCCGTGAGTCCTTCCAGGGAGGGAGGCATCCAACCCGAGGGTGGTCTGGAGGGCACCACTCCCACCACTCCCGGGGGCTGGGGCGGGGGGCGGGGTGGGGGCTGCGGCCACGTTCCTGTTCATTCACACAGAATCCGGGGCATGAATGTTCTTAGCAGCTCTGTTCCACACAGCCCCACACTGGAAACCACACAGACGTCCTGCGAGTCCCATCCCTTGCTCATGTCGCCGGGGCTCCGGAGGAGGGCCACTCTGTAAAAGCGGCCGCCAGATGGCGCCCAACGACCGGCGCGGAGGGGTCAGCGGGAGGGAACCGGGTCACCAGCCAGCGAGAGTGCACAGCCTGAGCCCACCGCCGGGTCAGGTCTCTCTCTGTCTCTGTCTCTGTCTCTGTCTCTGTCTCTGTCTCTCTCTGTCTCTGTCTCTGTCTCTGTCTCTCTCTGTCTCTCTCTCTCTCTCTCTTTCTCTCTGGGCCCGCTTGGGGCGGGCGGGAGGTCACCACGTGAGGCCCCAGGGTGTCCACCTCGGAGCTCCCAGGCAGCACAGGGCAACCCTGGGCGCAGAAGGAGGTGTTGGAAAATCGGCGGGGAGGGGGGTGGGGTGGGTGGGCTTGCCAGGAAGGGGACAGACTCCCCACGTGACTTCTGGGCCGGGCCGGGCGCGGGGCTGCCGGCTGGCTGACGCGGACAGAGGTGGAAAAGTCCCCGGAGATGCCACGGGGCAGGCCGGGGCTGCCGGCCCCCGCTTCCCGGAGCGGCCCGAGCACTTCCCGGGCTCCCGGGAGGACTTAGAAAATCACGGCGGGGTGGGGGGTGGGGGTCGCTGTCAAACCGAAACCATGCACGTCATCAGAGAAGGACCGTGACGACGGAGGAATTGTCCGCAGTCTGTCAGGAATTGTGTGCAGCCTGTCACTTCCGGCCCAGAGGGTCTCTCTAAGGCAGACGGACAGACAGAGCCCACAAGTCGTAGAGGAAAGGACCGAGCCGCTTGGCCGCGGAAAAGTTTACAACACAAAACAGGTCTCCCTCCGCACGGGGCCACAGCAAAGCCCAAAGACGACACACGGGGGGGAGCATGGGTGCAGATGCACGTGTGGTGATAAGAATATGGATTTCAGCAGGGCTTCCCGTCCTCATCAACAAGCAGAAGCACCCAAATGGTGGGGGTTGGGGGGCAGAGACCTCACAGCCATTCCCTCCACAAATCGAGTTCCCCGGGACATCCTCACAGCGCCGTGCTGTGAGTGTGTGTGGGTGTTTAAAATGGAGTAAATGTGGACGTGGAACTGCTCCGTGAAACCAAAATAACAACAGTCGTAGATCTTCTTTGGTCATTTAGAAAATTCTTTTTTTTTTTTTTTTCCCCAGCGGTGCACGTATTTCCCTTCCAAAAAAGAAGAACGGGAAAGGAGATGTTAAAGGCAAGCAGAGAGAGGAAAACTGTTGCAAAACAAAAGCTGAGCTCCCGTCCGAGGGAGGCCTCCTCCATTGGAGGCCTAGGAAATCATTCTGACAAAATGGAGGATCTCTGTCTTTGGTGTCGATTCCCTCAGAGGTCAAGAGAAACCTTTTCCAATGTCTTTATCAGGAGGAGACTAGAAGTTAGAGAAAAGTATCCTTTCGGGAGTGAGAAAAACAAATTCTGATTTTGCATCAGCTTCCCTCCGATCTTGAAACTCATTGACTTGATTCCATTCTGTCGACGGAAATAATCCGGAACCAATCTATCCGTGAAAATCGGGGTGCGTTTATTCTGAGCTAAAATGTGAGGACTGTGGCCCGGGGCCTTTCTTCCCGAAGGAAGAGAGGGTGCCCGGGAAGTGGGGTGTACAGAGTGCTTCTAGACCCCCAGAGAGGACGTTTCACATAGGATCGAAAGGTCCCTTGGATGATAGTCGCGAGACTGCTCTGTCGGCACAGCGATCGACAGACACTGCTGGGTGGCAGGTCTGTTGTCTGGGCCTGGGTGGTCACAGGGGAGCCGGATGGTCAAAGGTGAGCGCAACCATCCGCTCCTAGCCTAAGGAAAGATGCCTCTCCTTAAGGAAAGGCCCGAGCACGGGGAAGCTGCTCCTTTCCCTTAAGGGCATTGGTTCTTGCCGTAGGAAATGTGTAAAGCGGATCTACGATGCGATGCGTGCTCGACGGCCACGTCAGGCCCTTTTCGAAAAACACTGTCAGGCCGAATTAGGCCGACACCCAATGGCTTCCTCATAGACTCCCATAGATCCTATCGCTCGCCATTTCTATCTGTCCACTCGTTCCAATTTTAGGCCACTTGACCACGAACAGGCCTTTTTCTCAGATTATTTTCCCCGTGAAACTTTGATCACCTTTTCACAGACAAAACGATCTTTACTTTTTAGGCCCTCTTGCCTGAAGGCAGCCATCTCACTTTCCTTGAACACAAAGATGTTTCCCATATTCACTTTTAGTGGCTTTTTGTTTTGTTTTGTTTTGTTTTGAGGACGATGAGCCCTGAGCTAACTGCTGCCAATCCTCCTCTTTTTGCCGAGGAAGGCTGGCCCTGAGCTCACCTCCGTGCCCATCTTCCTCTATTTCATATGTGGGACGCCTACCACCACGTGGCTCGCCCAGCGGTGCCACGTCCACCCCCGGGATCCGAACTGGCGAACCCCGGGCCGGCGAAGCGGAACAGGCACACTTAACCAGCGCGCCACCGGGCCGGCCTAGTGGCTTTCATCGCATTTGTTAAGTAGATTTTTTAACCCTCACGAACCTTAATTTTGGTGAAAACTAAGAAGCCAGCAATTAGGAACTGTCCTTCCCATGAGCATTCCGTCGCTTGGCCAATGTCTAAACACTTGGCCACTTTTAGAAACATGGGATTTCATAGGTTTATCTTTTCCTTCGCTTTATTTGATTTCATCTCACTTTAGTTTTTGGGTGAGGAAGATCGGCCCTCACAGAGCTAACGCCTGTTGCCAATCTTCCGTTTTTGTTTTTTTTTTCCCCCCTCCCGATTTTTCTCCCCCAATCCCCCCCATGACATAGTTGTCTATCTTAGTTGAGGGCCCTTCCAGTTGTGGCATGTGGGACGCCGCCTCCACACGGCCCGACGAGCGGTGCCGTGTCCGTGCCGTGCCCGGGATCTGAACCGGCAAAACCCTGGGCCGCCGAAGGGGAGCTTGTGAACTTAACCACTCGGCCACGGGGCCGCCCCTGTCCGTGGACTTTTTTATCACCTGATTTCACCTCGCAAAACTTCAAAGCTTCAAGTTATCAGAGAGGTTTGGGAAGTTGTTTTTATTAATTTAATTAATTTATTTTTCGAGGAAGACGAGCCCCGAGCTGACACCTGCTGCCAATTCTCCTCTTTTTGCCCCGGGAGAGTGATCCCGAGCTAACATCCGTGCCCATCCCCCTCCCCTTGATAGGCGGGACGCTGACCACAGCGTGGCTCGCCAAGCGGCGCCACGTCCGCACCCTGGATCCGAACCTGCGAACCCCTGGCTGACAAAACGGAACGTGCGAACTTAACCGCTGTGCCGCCGGGCTGGCCCTTCGGGAAGTTATTTTCAGGACACGGGCCATAAACTAGAATCACCGCTACAGGTTTATCGGAGCGACATCAGCGTTCGTGGTGGATTGAGTCGTCCCCTCTGTCTCTCCCCTCCAGGGCACAACCAAAGGGACGTCTATCGACCCACCCACCAAGGATTCCCCCCCCCCCCCCGCACGGCACAGCAGGATGCCTGAGAGATCCACGCAGCCCTACAGCGGCAAGTCACATTCGCACAGTCAAAATTCAATGGCAGAGACAAAACGTTAAGGTCAGTGAGAGGGAAGAGAATAACCGGCCCAGGAGCAACGGTGTGAAGAACACGGAGAAGACGGGTCCTAGACGCCGGGGTCCCCGGAGCAGTGATTTGATCAGAGGCCCGCAAACGTCCACGATCTCCACACCACGTTTATGGCCGACTGCGTGCGTGGGTCCTTTGGAATCGACCAGGCTACCGTCCGGGCCACTTTGGGACATCGTGTCCAGCTGCCCCGAGCGGTGGAGCTGTCGTTCAAGTGTAAGATGGGGCCCGTCCGGGGAGAGAATGGGGACGGGGAAAGGGAGGCCGCGGGAAGTCACAGAGTCTGAGGTGTTCGGGGGAGACTGACTCTTCTGAAGTGGAGGTGGTAGAAGGAGAGCAGCAGGATTTTTGGATTTTTGTTCCCTCTGTTAGGTATCTGGGTCCGGAGGAGAGTGGGGCGGGGGGGGGGCGGGTGGTGGTGGTGGTGGTGGGTGTGAGGCTGAGGCGGGGCTGGTGTTTCCTTTCCGAGTCAGGTGGAAGAGCTCCTCCAGTGGAGGTTTTTAGACAAGGGGTCTGGTCTGGCAGGATGGGAGGTTGCGGGTTGAGCCACAGGGGAATCTGTCGTAGCTCAGACTCGGGCCTTTGAAGAAATAGACAGAGAGAGGAGTTTTGCTCTGTCTGTCACCGCAGCCGGCACCTCAGGAGCAACAACAGGAGGCTTCCCGAATGAGTGAAGGGGCAGGAGCCAGCGTGCCCCGTGCCTCTCTCAGCCCTGCGCCGGCAGGGAAGGAAGCAGGCAGGCAGGCCTCAGGGCTACTCCCGTCCTACTGCCCGGTGGTCCCTGTCCCGGCCCCGCCCCCACTCTCCCCCTGACCCTCACCGCTCCCCAGCCCTCTTCTCAGCCAGAGAGGCGATGGGGGGGGGGGCGGTGCGGTCCCAGAACAAGTTTCCTCTCATCCGCCATCATCTTGCCACCCTGACGACTTGGCCTGAGATCCGGCCTAGGCTGTACCCGTGTGTGGTTTTCCTGTGGACAAGGGGGCCGGTTCACCATTTCGGAAGAAACCCCTAGCCTTCCACTGCCGAGTCGCCAGCCTGGGAGGGGGGGGGGGGGGGGGGGGGTGGGGAGGTCAGGCCCATTCATTCCGATGGGCCTGGCGTCAGGGCTTCATTCAAGTGCAGGAAGCTCTCTCCCATGGCCTCGGGCTTTTTCCCATTGAACGGCTTTCTTCAATTCCCCCACCCTTAGGCCGCAGTCCACCAAGGGCCGGGAGGCAGGGAGGGAAGATGTTGGGGCAGGGTGGCTGTCTGAGAAACTCGCCTCATCTGGGGCAGAAAGAGTGCCCCCCTCCTTTCTCTAACCCTACTAGACTGCTTGAGGATCACGGACGGTTTGGCTCATCGATGAGCCCTGCGTTATGGGCCCGGCAAGCAAACTCCTAACGGGCAACCCGCCGCTCTAGGCGTGTGTGGGTTTTTTGATCTTTCACCTTCAAGTTCGCACGACATCGGTCCGTGTCCCCCGCCCCGGCTTCCCATGGGAAATCCTCCGTCTCTTTCCACAGACTCACTGGCGACTTCACACAGTGCCTGCCTCCTCCTCCTTAGGAAGGAAGGAAGGAAGGAAGGAAGGGGCTGACCCCGTGGCCGAGCAGTTGAGTTTGCACGCTCCGCTTCAGCGGCCCGGGGCTTGGAAGGTTCGGATCCTGGGCTCGGACACGGCACCGCTCATCAAACCACGCTGAGGTGGCGTCCCACACGGCAGAACCAGAGGGACCCTCAAAGAGAATATAGAACTAGGTACTGGGGTGCTCTGGGGAGAAGAAGAAGAAGGAGGAGGAATAAAAAGAAAAGAAAAGATTGGCAATGAGCTCGGGTGCCAGTCTTTAAAAAAAAAAAAAAAAAGAGGAAGAAAGATGGACAAACAGGAACGAATCCCACTGACGGCACCTCCAAATGGTGGGGGGCAGGGGGGTGGGGGGGGTGGGGAGTGGCATCATCGGGCCAAGGGTGACTCTAAGCGTGATCCCGCGGTTGTGTTATTTGACATTTTATCGAATCGATTTATTATTTTATTTTTGAGGAAGATGAGCCCTGAGCGAACATCTGCCACCAATCCTCCTCTGTCGGCCGAGGAAGACTGGCCCTGAGCTGACATCCGTGCCCATCCCCCTCTACTTTCCAGGTGGGACGCCTGCCACAGCGTGGCTCGCCAAGCGGTGCCGGGTCCTGTGCCCGGGATCCGGACCGGCGAACCCGGGGCCGGCGGAGCAGAACGTGCGAACTTCACCGCCGCGCCACCGGGCCGGCCCCCGGAGTTGTTTTGAAAATCCAGTAAGGGGCTGGCCCCGTGGCCGAGTGGTTAAGTTCGCGCGCTCCGCTGCAGGCAGCCCAGTGTTTCATCGGTTCGTTCGGATCCCGGGCGCGGACACGGCACTGCTCATCAAACCACGCTGAGGCGGCGTCCCACATACCACCGCTAGAAGGACCCACCGCGAAGAACACACAACTACGTACCGGGGGGCTTTGGGGAGAAAAAGGAAAGACAAAAAATAAAATCTTCCAAACTCCAATAAAACTTTGAGTGAAGACGACGAGGAGGATGCGAAACGTATCTCACGCCTCCGAGCCGAGCCGTCCGTTTAGGTTTAGGAAGGGGGACGAGGACCCTTTGTAAGCGACATCCCTTTTTAAGCACCATTCTAAACCACAGAACAGAACTCCCTCTCCTCGACCCGGAGCGAGGAGGTTCCTGGGTGTGTCAGAGAGGGTCACGTCCTCTGCAGCACGAACGAACCGCCAGGGTTCGGCCACGGGAAAGAATTTCTTCCTCTCCAGGGGGACTAAAAGTCACCGACGGCAGCGGGCGTAGGTGCTATCCTTCCCGTCCAGGAAAGGCAGGGAGAACTTCAGCCGTGAAGAGAAGGAGGTCTTCCTCACTCCCCGTTTTGGGAGGGCCCCTTTGGCAGGGGAGTTTTGTCTCCTGATTTCAAGTCAGGAAGAAAAGGGAGAGAGAGAGAGAGAGAGAGAGAGTGTGTGTCCTTCTCGTGCCAGGTCGGTCTGAGGGGGACCTCCTCTGGTTTCCTCCCTTCCCAGGGAACGCCGTTCGCTCCTTCTTCTAGAAAAAGCTCCCAAAGCACCACCGCCCAGGATGGTCGACCTACGCCCATCGTCCCTCCTTTCCCAATCATTTCTACCGCGACAGAGGGACAGAGGCCCCTGCCCCATCCCCATCCCCACCCCCACCCCCATCGCCTGCCTCCTTGATGGCCAAAGGAGCTGCCTCTGAGAATGGAACGGGGCTTGGAAACCTTCTAGAGGGGTGACTCTCACCTGCCTGCCTGCTGGGAAAAGCACCACGCTGTCCATCGGACTGCTCTTTTGGGCAAACGTAGGCGTGCCACATAGCGATCGACAGCTATGGCGGGGGGGGGGGGGGGCGGGGTGGCGTGGTGGTGCCCAGGATCCACGACACGTGACGGCTGCGGAGCACGACAGCCCTAAGACCTTGAGGGAGACGGGGTGGCGCGTGAATCCTTTCGGAACGAGAACGACAGGAAACGCTGACGGGGACGTGTTCTCCTCTCGAGAACACACCAACGCCTCGCACGGTGTCTGACCCGGGGTGCCTCTGACTTTTGTCATCAGAGACGATCCTCTCGACCGCCCCTCACGCTTTGGGGAAAAGGGGAGAGGGACTCGGTAGCACGGGAAAAGCCATCCATCCGCCCTTCCTTTCCGTCTTCACGGCTCCTTCTCGTGGAAAACGAGGAAGCCGTCCGGAGGAACGGAACACTGACCCGGGCCAAAGCGTGGCCCAGCCTGAGCCTCCAAAACCTTCTGCTAAGTGAGAGGTGCCAGACATCCAAGGCGACCTACGTTGCGATTCCACACAGAGGAGAGAGCTAGAACGGTCCAACCCTAGAGGGCGACAGCAGATGGCGGCGGCGGCGGCGGCGGCAGTGGTGGTGGTGATCGTGGTGGGGCAGATCCGGGAGTGGGGCCGTTTTTTCTTTCGGGGGGAGGGGATGGAAACGGAAACCTTCTGGAAATAGATAGCCGTGACGGATGCGCCACCTTGGGGAGAGAGACTCCCGAAGGCCACTGGCTTGTGCCCCGTGGAAAGGATGGATTCGGTGGGATGGGAATTCTACCTCCGTGTAGAGCGTGTGGTAAACCACGAGGTAGGTGGGTGGGTGGCCTCCCTGCCTCGCCTCCACCTAGACGTCCACACACAGAGACCGACGAGGGAGGGAGGGAGGGAGGGAGGGAGGGAGGGAGAGAGACAAGACTGACAGAGGCCGAGGCCGAGGCCGAGGCAGTGAGCGAGTAAGTGATCGACCCTGGCCATAGGGATTCCTCAGAGGGCGTCTCTTGGCTCCCCAAACGAAGAATGTGTGTGGAGATCGAGAAAGATCACCGACCTAGGAGAACCAGCAAGACTTCCTCACCCGCCAGAGAGCCGCTGGGCCCCTGCCGTCCCTGCCACCGCCACCCCTACCCCTCGCCTTTGGCAGCGACGCCAACGAAAGGCACGCAGACGAGTGGGAGAGTCGTGTGGTGGTGTCCCCCAAGGAAGGTGGGTCCATGCCGACGAGCGGTCGTCGGCGTGTGGAAAAGCCAGAGGCGGGCTGACTAGAAGGAGGGCGTCCTGGAGGAAGGGGCCAGGGTGTGAGGGAGAGAGGCCTGTTCCTCTTCCCCTGTCGGTCCCAAGTCAGGGGCCCAAAGGAGGAAAGCTGTCCGTTCCTTTCCGACTCGGACGGTTCGGGCGGAACCGACCGATCCCCGCGGCGGCGCAGTCGGGGCTTTCTGGACCAGAACCCCTCTCTCTGTCGCCTTTCGACCACACGCACGCTTTAGAGGCCAAGGGAAAATGGATCGGGTCTCTCTGTCTCTCTCCCTAGAAAACAAGGGGCCGGGGGCCGAGCCCGTGGACGAACGGTCAAGTAGCGCCCCCCACCCCGGCCCCCGGCTTCGACGGCCCAGGTTTTCACCGGTTCGGATCCTGGGCGCAGCCCCAGACCCAGCATCGCCCTTCAAGCCACGCCGAGGCGGCGTCCCACATAGCAGAAACGCGAAAGACCTACCACTGGAACCTACAACTATGGACGGGACGGGACGGGACGGGGCGGGGCGGGGCGGGGCGGGGCGGGGGTGGGGGGGCGGCTTTGGGGAGCAGGAAGAAAGAAAAAATAAAAGAAACACAAGGACGGTCATCGCGATAGTTCTTTCCACTTCCATCCATATGTTAACAGGACCCAAGTTTCCCGACCTCCATTTGGATGTATGTTAACTAAATGGAGAAGCTATTCAAAGGACTCCTCTAAAGAAGTCCACGTTCTTCTTTCTAAATGATAATGAAAATCATTGTCACCACCGCTCTTCCGACCCTCCATGTCCAGACGGCCTCCCGCCCCTCCCCTATCCCCAACTCCCGCCCCGCCCCGCGCCGACCCCCGACCCCGGCATTCTCCACGCCCACCTTTCCCTCTCCACTCCTACCCCCCCCCGTCCCCCGCCGCCCGGGACACCGCACCCCGCGCCCCCCCCCCCCAATCCAGGCCGGGCCACCTGGTCGACCTCCTCGAACACTATATAAGAGGA
>NW_027224803.1:30000-102710 GCF_041296235.1 Equus asinus
GCGCGGCGGCAACACGGCCCGCCCCACCGCGGGGAGGGCCGCCCGCGAGACACAGCCAAGAGGCACAGGCAGAGCATCCGCCGCGTCACGGAGACCCCGACACCGCCCACGCCACGAGGCACGGGGCGGGGGAGCGAGGTCAGGCCGGATTCCGCACCCCTGCCGCCTCCCACACGCCACTCGCAGCGGGGGAGAACGGGCGAGGGGACCCGCGGGCAGAGCGAGAAGAGCGGTCCCGTTCGCCATGAACGTCCGTCCCTCGTCTGGCACGGCTTAGGCCCGGCCCGGGAGAGCACAGCATCACCACATCGGTCGGCAGCATAACGCGAGGGACCCCCGAGCAAGGGAAGGCCGGCGAGGACAGCGAGCGGAGGAGCCTGCTTCAGCCTCACCGACCCCTCTCCTCCTCCAGCAAGCGCGGGCGACGACCCCAGGACGAGAACGCCTGACACGCACTGGCACGGAGCCGGTGGGATGGGGTAAGTCGCGACCGCACCCGGGTGCCGGCGGCAGGGAGTGCACGTGGTAGAGGACCCCGCGCCCCTAACCCCGCCGCCCTCGGGTACCAGAGACCGGAGGTGGCACCACGGTCGTGGGGGCGCCTGGAACGCACAAGAGCCGGCGCGCAGGCCCCAGCGGGCGGCTCAAGCGGCGGGGGTGGAAACGGGCGTCCGGTTCTCGGCCAGAGCCCGGAGCCCTCCCCGCACACGCATCCAGGCACCCGGAAGCTCTCGGGCGACTGTCACCCGAGCAGAGCGTGTCAGCACTTATCTGGCGGCACAAAACCACCCATTCGGGGGCAAGAATCGCCGCGCCCGGAGACGGGGCCCACCCACGGATCACCAGGGGAACCCCTGGATCACGGCCACGGCCACCAGACCCCAAGCACGACCCCATCGCCACCAGGCCCGGAGCTCCCGGGGCCATCTGGTCGACCCCAGAAGCGTGGCGGCAGGGGGAGCCGGGGACAGCCTCCCCGGGCCGCCCGCGCGGGCCGGGACCGGTCGGTCCCTCCCTCTGAGTCGCCGGGTCAGGACTTAGAAAAGAATTCCGCGGAGGCGCCTCCGGCGACCGGGCCCGGGGCGGGACCGTGGCTCCCGTCCCTCAGCCGGGGCTCCACCTACGCCTCGAGCCGGCCCCCTCCCGCCTCCGGACAAAGACGCGACCCGCGAAACTCGGAGAGAGAAGTCCGGTCCGACGGCCCGGACCCACCCCGGGCACGCGTCCGGGCCGGGGACGCCCTCCCCGGCCCGCCCTCGAGGGCTCCCGGGGCCGGTCCACGCTCTTCTCCAGGGCGGGACTTGGAAAAAAAAACTGCCACGGAGGAGGAGGCATCCGAGGACCGGGCCCGGTCCCCACCGCCAGAGCCGGTCGACTCGGAAGACCAGTGGGGAAAAGGCCAGCCCGGCGGCCGAGCCCGTCGCGCCCTCCACGGGCCTCCCCCGCAAGGCCCCGGCCGGTCGCCCACCTCCGGAGCGGGGCGCGGAAAGGGGATCGGCGACGCGGAAGGCCCGACCACCGGGCCGCCCTCGGGACGACGGCCGGGCACGGGACGAGCTCCCTCGCCCGTTCCCCCGCGGCGGCCCCCCACCCCCTCCCGGGGACGGAGGGGCACCGGCGGCTGCTGGTCGACCCGTCCGGGAGGCCCCACACCCCGGCCGGCACCGGGCGGCGCGGCGACAGCCACCTCCCTCAGTAGCCTGCACCTCCAATCTCCGGCGAGCGGGCGTCGCGCTCACGCCCCGGCGCCACCGGGCCAGATCCCGCCAGCGACGCCGGCCTCCCGGGACTCTGCCTCGGTCACCGCGGCCGAGTCCCGTCCCTTGGCCCGCGTCGCCGGAGCTCCGGAGGAAAGAGACGATATAAAAGCGGCCGCCAGGTGGCACCCGGCGACCGACGACCGCCTCAGCGGGACGGAGCCGGAGCGCGGGCCCGCCGGGGAGCACAGCCGGGCCGCCGGGCCGCCCGATCCCGTCCCGGAGCCCCCTCGGACCCAGCCTCCCGGCCCAGTGCGGCCCCGGGGCGTCCGCCCGCGGGCTCCCGGCCGCCAAGGCGCAGCCCCAGCCGCAGGAGGGGGACTCGGAAAAGGTTTCTCGGGCGATCACCGGGAAGGGGAAGGGGAGAGTTCCCCCCAGAGAGGCCAGGGGGCGGCCCGGGCCGGGCTGGGCCGGTGCGGCCGGGAGGCCGCCGCTTCCCGGAGCGGCTGGAGCGCCCCCGGGGTTCCCGGGAGGACTTAGAAAATCAGGGCGGGCGGGGACGGTCAAACCGAAACCAGGCACGTCATCCGAGAAGGACCGTGATGACGGGAGGAGGAAAGCTTTCCAGTCCAGAGGGCCTGTCGAAGGCAGGCGGAGAGTCTACCCGCTGAAACTGACGAAGATGGGCAAAAGAAGCTAGCTCAGGCGCCGACATTTAAGGAAATAAAAAAAAAAAAGCACGAGGGCGTGGAGAAATGGGGAAAAATCAACACTGAGAAATCTACCCTCTGAAACCGACGAAGATGGGCAACAGGGGCTAGCTCAGGTGGCAATTTTTAAGGAAAAATGAAAGGAAGTGCGTGGAGACCTGGGGAAAAAGCAACACGGAGAAATCTACCCTCTAGAACTGAGAAAGAAGCGCAACAGAGGCTAGCTCAGGTGGCAATCTTTAAGCAAAAAAAATAAGATAAAAAAATACAATGGCGAGGAGACCCGGTGAAAAAGCAACCCTGAAAAAGGTACCCTCTGAAACTGAGGAAGCAGGGCAACAGTGCCTAGCTCAGGTGACAATCTTTAAGCAAAAGAAACACACAAGGGCGTGGGGAGCTGGCGAAAAGGCAACACTGAGAAATCCACCCTCTGAAACGGACGAAGATGGGCAACAGAGGCTAGCTCAGGTGGCAATCTTTAAGCAAAAGAAACACACAAGGGCGTGGAGACCTGGGGAAAAAGCAACACGGAGAAATCCACCCTCTGAAACTGAGGAAGATGGGCAAGAGAGGCTACCTCAGGTGGCAATCCTTAAGCAAAAACAAAGCACAAAGGCGTGGAGCCCTGGGGACAAAGCAACCCTGAAATATCTACCCTCTGAAACTGAGGAACATGGGCAAGAGAGGCTAGCTCAGGTGGCACTCGTTAAGCAAAAACAAAACACAAAGGCGTGGAGACCTGGGGAAAAAGCAACCCTGAAATATCTACCCTCTGAAACTGAGGAAGATGGGCAAGAGAGGCTGGCTTCAGGTGGCAATCTTTAAGCAAAAGAAACACACAAGGGCGTGGGGAGCTGGGGAAAAGGCAACACTGAGAAATCCACCCTCTGAAACGGACGAAGATGGGCAACAGAGGCTAGCTCAGGTGGCAATCGTTAAGCAAAAACAAAACCCAAAGGCGTGGAGACCTGGGGAAAAAGCAACCCTGAAATATCTACCCTCTGAAACTGAGGAAGATGGGCAAGAGAGGCTACCTCAGGTGGCAATCCTTAAGCAAAAACAAAGCACAAAGGCGTGGAGCCCTGGGGACAAAGCAACCCTGAAATATCTACCCTCTGAAACTGAGGAACATGGGCAAGAGAGGCTAGCTCAGGTGGCACTCGTTAAGCAAAAACAAAACACAAAGGCGTGGAGACCTGGGGAAAAAGCAACCCTGAAATATCTACCCTCTGAAACTGAGGAAGATGGGCAAGAGAGGCTGGCTTCAGGTGGCAATCGTTAAGCAAAAACAAAACACAAAGGCGTGGAGACCTGGGGAAAAAGCAACCCTGAAATATCTACCCTCTGAAACTGAGGAAGACGGGCAAGAGAGGCTGGCTTCAGGTGGCAAACGTTAAGCAAAAGAAACACACAAGGGCGTGGAGGCCTGGGGAAAAAGCAACACGGAGAAATCCACCCTCTGAAACTGAGGGACATGGGCAAAAGAAGCTAGCTCAGGTTGCAACCTTTAAGCAGAAAAAAAACACAAGGGCGTGCAGACCTGGCAAAAAAGCAACAGTGAGAAATCTACCCTCTGAAACCGACGAAGATGGACAACAGAGGCTAGCTCAGGTGGCAATTTTTAAGGAGAAATAAAAGGAAGTGCGTGGAGACCTGGGGAAAAAGCAACACGGAGAAATCTACCCTCTAGAACTGAGAAAGAAGCGCAACAGAGGCTAGCTCAGGTGGCAATCTTTAAGCAAAAAAAATAAGATAAAAAAATACAATGGCGAGGAGACCCGGTCAAAAAGCAACCCTGAAAAAGGTACCCTCTGAAACTGAGGAAGCAGGGCAACAGTGCCTAGCTCAGGTGACAATCTTTAAGCAAAAGAAACACACAAGGGCGTGGGGAGCTGGCGAAAAGGCAACACTGAGAAATCCACCCTCTGAAACGGACGAAGATGGGCAACAGAGGCTAGCTCAGGTGGCAATCGTTAAGCAAAAGAAACACACAAGGGCGTGGAGACCTGGGGAAAAAGCAACACGGAGAAATCCACCCTCTGAAACTGAGGAAGATGGGCAAGAGAGGCTACCTCAGGTGGCAATCCTTAAGCAAAAACAAAGCACAAAGGCGTGGAGCCCTGGGGACAAAGCAACCCTGAAATATCTACCCTCTGAAACTGAGGAACATGGGCAAGAGAGGCTAGCTCAGGTGGCACTCGTTAAGCAAAAACAAAACCCAAAGGCGTGGAGACCTGGGGAAAAAGCAACCCTGAAATATCTACCCTCTGAAACTGAGGAAGATGGGCAAGAGAGGCTGGCTTCAGGTGGCAATCTTTAAGCAAAAGAAACACACAAGGGCGTGGGGAGCTGGGGAAAAGGCAACACTGAGAAATCCACCCTCTGAAATGGACGAAGATGGGCAACAGAGGCTAGCTCAGGTGGCAATCGTTAAGCAAAAACAAAACCCAAAGGCGTGGAGACCTGGGGAAAAAGCAACCCTGAAATATCTACCCTCTGAAACTGAGGAAGATGGGCAAGAGAGGCTGGCTTCAGGTGGCAATCTTTAAGCAAAAGAAACACACAAGGGCGTGGGGAGCTGGGGAAAGGCAACACTGAGAAATCCACCCTCTGAAACGGACGAAGATGGGCAACAGAGGCTAGCTCAGGTGGCAATCGTTAAGCAAAAGAAACACACAAGGGCGTGGAGGCCTGGGGAAAAAGCAACACGGAGAAATCCACCCTCTGAAACTGAGGGACATGGGCAAAAGAAGCTAGCTCAGGTTGCAACCTTTAAGCAGAAAAAAAACACAAGGGCGTGCAGACCTGGCAAAAAAGCAACAGTGAGAAATCTACCCTCTGAAACCGACGAAGATGGACAACAGAGGCTAGCTCAGGTGGCAATTTTTAAGGAAAAATAAAAGGAAGTGCGTGGAGACCTGGGGAAAAAGCAACACGGAGAAATCTACCCTCTAGAACTGAGAAAGAAGCGCAACAGAGGCTAGCTCAGGTGGCAATCTTTAAGCAAAAAAAATAAGATAAAAAAATACAATGGCGAGGAGACCCGGTGAAAAAGCAACCCTGAAAAAGGTACCCTCTGAAACTGAGGAAGCAGGGCAACAGTGCCTAGCTCAGGTGACAATCTTTAAGCAAAAGAAACACACAAGGGCGTGGGGAGCTGGCGAAAAGGCAACACTGAGAAATCCACCCTCTGAAACGGACGAAGATGGGCAACAGAGGCTAGCTCAGGTGGCAATCTTTAAGCAAAAGAAACACACAAGGGCGTGGAGACCTGGGGAAAAAGCAACACGGAGAAATCCACCCTCTGAAACTGAGGAAGATGGGCAAGAGAGGCTACCTCAGGTGGCAATCCTTAAGCAAAAACAAAGCACAAAGGCGTGGAGCCCTGGGGACAAAGCAACCCTGAAATATCTACCCTCTGAAACTGAGGAACATGGGCAAGAGAGGCTAGCTCAGGTGGCAATCGTTAAGCAAAAACAAAACACAAAGGCGTGGAGACCTGGGGAAAAAGCAACCCTGAAATATCTACCCTCTGAAACTGAGGAAGATGGGCAAGAGAGGCTGGCTTCAGGTGGCAATCTTTAAGCAAAAGAAACACACAAGGGCGTGGAGGCCTGGGGAAAAAGCAACACGGAGAAATCCACCCTCTGAAACTGAGGGACATGGGCAAAAGAAGCTAGCTCAGGTTGCAACCTTTAAGCAGAAAAAAAACACAAGGGCGTGCAGACCTGGCAAAAAAGCAACAGTGAGAAATCTACCCTCTGAAACCGACGAAGATGGACAACAGAGGCTAGCTCAGGTGGCAATTTTTAAGGAAAAATAAAAGGAAGTGCGTGGAGACCTGGGGAAAAAGCAACACGGAGAAATCTACCCTCTAGAACTGAGAAAGAAGCGCAACAGAGGCTAGCTCAGGTGGCAATCTTTAAGCAAAAAAAATAAGATAAAAAAATACAATGGCGAGGAGACCCGGTGAAAAAGCAACCCTGAAAAAGGTACCCTCTGAAACTGAGGAAGCAGGGCAACAGTGCCTAGCTCAGGTGACAATCTTTAAGCAAAAGAAACACACAAGGGCGTGGGGAGCTGGCGAAAAGGCAACACTGAGAAATCCACCCTCTGAAACGGACGAAGATGGGCAACAGAGGCTAGCTCAGGTGGCAATCTTTAAGCAAAAGAAACACACAAGGGCGTGGAGACCTGGGGAAAAAGCAACACGGAGAAATCCACCCTCTGAAACTGAGGAAGATGGGCAAGAGAGGCTACCTCAGGTGGCAATCCTTAAGCAAAAACAAAGCACAAAGGCGTGGAGCCCTGGGGACAAAGCAACCCTGAAATATCTACCCTCTGAAACTGAGGAACATGGGCAAGAGAGGCTAGCTCAGGTGGCAATCGTTAAGCAAAAACAAAACACAAAGGCGTGGAGACCTGGGGAAAAAGCAACCCTGAAATATCTACCCTCTGAAACTGAGGAAGATGGGCAAGAGAGGCTGGCTTCAGGTGGCAATCGTTAAGCAAAAGAAACACACAAGGGCGTGGAGGCCTGGGGAAAAAGCAACACGGAGATATCGACCCTCTGAAACTCAGGAAGATGGGCAAGAGAGGCTAGCTCAGGTGGCAATCGTTAAGCAAAAACAAAACCCAAAGGCGTGGAGACCTGGGGAAAAAGCAACCCTGAAATATCTACCCTCTGAAACTGAGGAAGATGGGCAAGAGAGGCTGGCTTCAGGTGGCAATCTTTAAGCAAAAGAAACACACAAGGGCGTGGGGAGCTGGGGAAAAGGCAACACTGAGAAATCCACCCTCTGAAACGGACGAAGATGGGCAACAGAGGCTAGCTCAGGTGGCAATCGTTAAGCAAAAGAAACACACAAGGGCGTGGAGGCCTGGGGAAAAAGCAACACGGAGAACTCCACCCTCTGAAACTGAGGGACATGGGCAAAAGAAGCTAGCTCAGGTTGCAACCTTTAAGCAGAAAAAAAACACAAGGGCGTGCAGACCTGGCAAAAAAGCAACAGTGAGAAATCTACCCTCTGAAACCGACGAAGATGGACAACAGAGGCTAGCTCAGGTGGCAATTTTTAAGGAAAAATAAAAGGAAGTGCGTGGAGACCTGGGGAAAAAGCAACACGGAGAAATCTACCCTCTAGAACTGAGAAAGAAGCGCAACAGAGGCTAGCTCAGGTGGCAATCTTTAAGCAAAAAAAATAAGATAAAAAAATACAATGGCGAGGAGACCCGGTGAAAAAGCAACCCTGAAAAAGGTACCCTCTGAAACTGAGGAAGCAGGGCAACAGTGCCTAGCTCAGGTGACAATCTTTAAGCAAAAGAAACACACAAGGGCGTGGGGAGCTGGCGAAAAGGCAACACTGAGAAATCCACCCTCTGAAACGGACGAAGATGGGCAACAGAGGCTAGCTCAGGTGGCAATCTTTAAGCAAAAGAAACACACAAGGGCGTGGAGACCTGGGGAAAAAGCAACACGGAGAAATCCACCCTCTGAAACTGAGGAAGATGGGCAAGAGAGGCTACCTCAGGTGGCAATCCTTAAGCAAAAACAAAGCACAAAGGCGTGGAGCCCTGGGGACAAAGCAACCCTGAAATATCTACCCTCTGAAACTGAGGAACATGGGCAAGAGAGGCTAGCTCAGGTGGCAATCGTTAAGCAAAAACAAAACACAAAGGCGTGGAGACCTGGGGAAAAAGCAACCCTGAAATATCTACCCTCTGAAACTGAGGAAGATGGGCAAGAGAGGCTGGCTTCAGGTGGCAATCGTTAAGCAAAAGAAACACACAAGGGCGTGGAGGCCTGGGGAAAAAGCAACACGGAGAAATCCACCCTCTGAAACTGAGGGACATGGGCAAAAGAAGCTAGCTCAGGTTGCAACCTTTAAGCAGAAAAAAAACACAAGGGCGTGCAGACCTGGCAAAAAAGCAACAGTGAGAAATCTACCCTCTGAAACCGACGAAGATGGACAACAGAGGCTAGCTCAGGTGGCAATTTTTAAGGAAAAATAAAAGGAAGTGCGTGGAGACCTGGGGAAAAAGCAACACGGAGAAATCTACCCTCTAGAACTGAGAAAGAAGCGCAACAGAGGCTAGCTCAGGTGGCAATCTTTAAGCAAAAAAAATAAGATAAAAAAATACAATGGCGAGGAGACCCGGTGAAAAAGCAACCCTGAAAAAGGTACCCTCTGAAACTGAGGAAGCAGGGCAACAGTGCCTAGCTCAGGTGACAATCTTTAAGCAAAAGAAACACACAAGGGCGTGGGGAGCTGGCGAAAAGGCAACACTGAGAAATCCACCCTCTGAAACGGACGAAGATGGGCAACAGAGGCTAGCTCAGGTGGCAATCTTTAAGCAAAAGAAACACACAAGGGCGTGGAGACCTGGGGAAAAAGCAACACGGAGAAATCCACCCTCTGAAACTGAGGAAGATGGGCAAGAGAGGCTACCTCAGGTGGCAATCCTTAAGCAAAAACAAAGCACAAAGGCGTGGAGCCCTGGGGACAAAGCAACCCTGAAATATCTACCCTCTGAAACTGAGGAACATGGGCAAGAGAGGCTAGCTCAGGTGGCAATCGTTAAGCAAAAACAAAACACAAAGGCGTGGAGACCTGGGGAAAAAGCAACCCTGAAATATCTACCCTCTGAAACTGAGGAAGATGGGCAAGAGAGGCTGGCTTCAGGTGGCAATCTTTAAGCAAAAGAAACACACAAGGGCGTGGAGGCCTGGGGAAAAAGCAACACGGAGAAATCCACCCTCTGAAACTGAGGGACATGGGCAAAAGAAGCTAGCTCAGGTTGCAACCTTTAAGCAGAAAAAAAACACAAGGGCGTGCAGACCTGGCAAAAAAGCAACAGTGAGAAATCTACCCTCTGAAACCGACGAAGATGGACAACAGAGGCTAGCTCAGGTGGCAATTTTTAAGGAAAAATAAAAGGAAGTGCGTGGAGACCTGGGGAAAAAGCAACACGGAGAAATCTACCCTCTAGAACTGAGAAAGAAGCGCAACAGAGGCTAGCTCAGGTGGCAATCTTTAAGCAAAAAAAATAAGATAAAAAAATACAATGGCGAGGAGACCCGGTCAAAAAGCAACCCTGAAAAAGGTACCCTCTGAAACTGAGGAAGCAGGGCAACAGTGCCTAGCTCAGGTGACAATCTTTAAGCAAAAGAAACACACAAGGGCGTGGGGAGCTGGCGAAAAGGCAACACTGAGAAATCCACCCTCTGAAACGGACGAAGATGGGCAACAGAGGCTAGCTCAGGTGGCAATCTTTAAGCAAAAGAAACACACAAGGGCGTGGAGACCTGGGGAAAAAGCAACACGGAGAAATCCACCCTCTGAAACTGAGGAAGATGGGCAAGAGAGGCTACCTCAGGTGGCAATCCTTAAGCAAAAACAAAGCACAAAGGCGTGGAGCCCTGGGGACAAAGCAACCCTGAAATATCTACCCTCTGAAACTGAGGAACATGGGCAAGAGAGGCTGGCTTCAGGTGGCAATCTTTAAGCAAAAGAAACACACAAGGGCGTGGGGAGCTGGGGAAAAAGCAACCCTGAAATATCTACCCTCTGAAACTGAGGAAGATGGGCAAGAGAGGCTGGCTTCAGGTGGCAATCTTTAAGCAAAAGAAACACACAAGGGCGTGGGGAGCTGGGGAAAAGGCAACACTGAGAAATCCACCCTCTGAAACGGACGAAGATGGGCAACAGAGGCTAGCTCAGGTGGCAATCGTTAAGCAAAAGAAACACACAAGGGCGTGGAGGCCTGGGGAAAAAGCAACACGGAGAAATCCACCCTCTGAAACTGAGGGACATGGGCAAAAGAAGCTAGCTCAGGTTGCAACCTTTAAGCAGAAAAAAAACACAAGGGCGTGCAGACCTGGCAAAAAAGCCACAGTGAGAAATCTACCCTCTGAAACCGACGAAGATGGACAACAGAGGCTAGCTCAGGTGGCAATTTTTAAGGAAAAATAAAAGGAAGTGCGTGGAGACCTGGGGAAAAAGCAACACGGAGAAATCTACCCTCTAGAACTGAGAAAGAAGCGCAACAGAGGCTAGCTCAGGTGGCAATCTTTAAGCAAAAAAAATAAGATAAAAAAATACAATGGCGAGGAGACCCGGTGAAAAAGCAACCCTGAAAAAGGTACCCTCTGAAACTGAGGAAGCAGGGCAACAGTGCCTAGCTCAGGTGACAATCTTTAAGCAAAAGAAACACACAAGGGCGTGGGGAGCTGGCGAAAAGGCAACACTGAGAAATCCAGCCTCTGAAACGGACGAAGATGGGCAACAGAGGCTAGCTCAGGTGGCAATCTTTAAGCAAAAGAAACACACAAGGGCGTGGAGACCTGGGGAAAAAGCAACACGGAGAAATCCACCCTCTGAAACTGAGGAAGATGGGCAAGAGAGGCTACCTCAGGTGGCAATCCTTAAGCAAAAACAAAGCACAAAGGCGTGGAGCCCTGGGGACAAAGCAACCCTGAAATATCTACCCTCTGAAACTGAGGAACATGGGCAAGAGAGGCTAGCTCAGGTGGCAATCGTTAAGCAAAAACAAAACCCAAAGGCGTGGAGACCTGGGGAAAAAGCAACCCTGAAATATCTACCCTCTGAAACTGAGGAAGATGGGCAAGAGAGGCTGGCTTCAGGTGGCAATCTTTAAGCAAAAGAAACACACAAGGGCGTGGAGGCCTGGGGAAAAAGCAACACGGAGAAATCCACCCTCTGAAACTGAGGGACATGGGCAAAAGAAGCTAGCTCAGGTTGCAACCTTTAAGCAGAAAAAAAACACAAGGGCGTGCAGACCTGGCAAAAAAGCAACAGTGAGAAATCTACCCTCTGAAACCGACGAAGATGGACAACAGAGGCTAGCTCAGGTGGCAATTTTTAAGGAAAAATAAAAGGAAGTGCGTGGAGACCTGGGGAAAAAGCAACACGGAGAAATCTACCCTCTAGAACTGAGAAAGAAGCGCAACAGAGGCTAGCTCAGGTGGCAATCTTTAAGCAAAAAAAATAAGATAAAAAAATACAATGGCGAGGAGACCCGGTGAAAAAGCAACCCTGAAAAAGGTACCCTCTGAAACTGAGGAAGCAGGGCAACAGTGCCTAGCTCAGGTGACAATCTTTAAGCAAAAGAAACACACAAGGGCGTGGGGAGCTGGCGAAAAGGCAACACTGAGAAATCCACCCTCTGAAACGGACGAAGATGGGCAACAGAGGCTAGCTCAGGTGGCAATCTTTAAGCAAAAGAAACACACAAGGGCGTGGAGACCTGGGGAAAAAGCAACACGGAGAAATCCACCCTCTGAAACTGAGGAAGATGGGCAAGAGAGGCTACCTCAGGTGGCAATCCTTAAGCAAAAACAAAGCACAAAGGCGTGGAGCCCTGGGGACAAAGCAACCCTGAAATATCTACCCTCTGAAACTGAGGAACATGGGCAAGAGAGGCTAGCTCAGGTGGCAATCGTTAAGCAAAAACAAAACACAAAGGCGTGGAGACCTGGGGAAAAAGCAACCCTGAAATATCTACCCTCTGAAACTGAGGAAGATGGGCAAGAGAGGCTGGCTTCAGGTGGCAATCTTTAAGCAAAAGAAACACACAAGGGCGTGGGGAGCTGGGGAAAAGGCAACACTGAGAAATCCACCCTCTGAAAGGGACGAAGATGGGCTACAGAGGCTACCTCAGGTGGCAATCGTTAAGCAAAAGAAACACACAAGGGCGTGGAGGCCTGGGGAAAAAGCAACACGGAGAAATCCACCCTCTGAAACTGAGGAACATGGGCAAAAGAAGCTAGCTCAGGTTGCAACCTTTAAGCAGAAGAAAAACACAAGGGCGTGCAGACCTGGCAAAAAAGCAACAGTGAGAAATCTACCCTCTGAAACCGACGAAGATGGACAACAGAGGCTAGCTCAGGTGGCAATTTTTAAGGAAAAATAAAAGGAAGTGCGTGGAGACCTGGGGAAAAAGCAACACGGAGAAATCTACCCTCTAGAACTGAGAAAGAAGCGCAACAGAGGCTAGCTCAGGTGGCAATCTTTAAGCAAAAAAAATAAAATAAAAAAATACAATGGCGAGGAGACCCGGTCAAAAAGCAACCCTGAAAAAGGTACCCTCTGAAACTGAGGAAGCAGGGCAACAGTGCCTAGCTCAGGTGACAATCTTTAAGCAAAAGAAACACACAAGGGCGTGGGGAGCTGGCGAAAAGGCAACACTGAGAAATCCAGCCTCTGAAACGGACGAAGATGGGCAACAGAGGCTAGCTCAGGTGGCAATCTTTAAGCAAAAGAAACACACAAGGGCGTGGAGACCTGGGGAAAAAGCAACACGGAGAAATCCACCCTCTGAAACTGAGGAAGATGGGCAAGAGAGGCTACCTCAGGTGGCAATCCTTAAGCAAAAACAAAGCACAAAGGCGTGGAGCCCTGGGGACAAAGCAACCCTGAAATATCTACCCTCTGAAACTGAGGAACATGGGCAAGAGAGGCTAGCTCAGGTGGCAATCGTTAAGCAAAAACAAAACACAAAGGCGTGGGGACCTGGGGAAAAAGCAACCCTGAAATATCTACCCTCTGAAACTGAGGAAGATGGGCAAGAGAGGCTGGCTTCAGGTGGCAATCTTTAAGCAAAAGAAACACACAAGGGCGTGGGGAGCTGGGGAAAAGGCAACACTGAGAAATCCACCCTCTGAAAGGGACGAAGATGGGCTACAGAGGCTACCTCAGGTGGCAATCGTTAAGCAAAAGAAACACACAAGGGCGTGGAGGCCTGGGGAAAAAGCAACACGGAGAAATCCACCCTCTGAAACTGAGGAACATGGGCAAAAGAAGCTAGCTCAGGTTGCAACCTTTAAGCAGAAAAAAAACACAAGGGCGTGCAGACCTGGCAAAAAAGCAACAGTGAGAAATCTACCCTCTGAAACCGACGAAGATGGACAACAGAGGCTAGCTCAGGTGGCAATTTTTAAGGAAAAATAAAAGGAAGTGCGTGGAGACCTGGGGAAAAAGCAACACGGAGAAATCTACCCTCTAGAACTGAGAAAGAAGCGCAACAGAGGCTAGCTCAGGTGGCAATCTTTAAGCAAAAAAAATAAAATAAAAAAAAACAATGGCGAGGAGACCCGGTCAAAAAGCAACCCTGAAAAAGGTACCCTCTGAAACTGAGGAAGCAGGGCAACAGTGCCTAGCTCAGGTGACAATCTTTAAGCAAAAGAAACACACAAGGGCGTGGGGAGCTGGCGAAAAGGCAACACTGAGAAATCCAGCCTCTGAAACGGACGAAGATGGGCAACAGAGGCTAGCTCAGGTGGCAATCTTTAAGCAAAAAAAATAAGATAAAAAAATACAATGGCGAGGAGACCCGGTCAAAAAGCAACCCTGAAAAAGGTACCCTCTGAAACTGAGGAAGCAGGGCAACAGTGCCTAGCTCAGGTGACAATCTTTAAGCAAAAGAAACACACAAGGGCGTGGGGAGCTGGCGAAAAGGCAACACTGAGAAATCCAGCCTCTGAAACGGACGAAGATGGGCAACAGAGGCTAGCTCAGGTGGCAATCTTTAAGCAAAAGAAACACACAAGGGCGTGGAGACCTGGGGAAAAAGCAACACGGAGAAATCCACCCTCTGAAACTGAGGAAGATGGGCAAGAGAGGCTACCTCAGGTGGCAATCCTTAAGCAAAAACAAAGCACAAAGGCGTGGAGCCCTGGGGACAAAGCAACTCTGAAATATCTACCCTCTGAAACTGAGGAACATGGCCAAGAGAGGCTAGCTCAGGTGGCAATCGTTAAGCAAAAACAAAACACAAAGGCGTGGAGACCTGGGGAAAAAGCAACCCTGAAATATCTACCCTCTGAAACTGAGGAAGATGGGCAAGAGAGGCTGGCTTCAGGTGGCAATCTTTAAGCAAAAGAAACACACAAGGGCGTGGGGAGCTGGGGAAAAGGCAACACTGAGAAATCCACCCTCTGAAACGGACGAAGATGGGCAACAGAGGCTACCTCAGGTGGCAATCGTTAAGCAAAAGAAACACACAAGGGCGTGGAGGCCTGGGGAAAAAGCAACACGGAGAAATCCACCCTCTGAAACTGAGGAACATGGGCAAAAGAAGCTAGCTCAGGTTGCAACCTTTAAGCAGAAGAAAAACACAAGGGCGTGCAGACCTGGCAAAAAAGCAACAGTGAGAAATCTACCCTCTGAAACCGACGAAGATGGACAACAGAGGCTAGCTCAGGTGGCAATTTTTAAGGAAAAATAAAAGGAAGTGCGTGGAGACCTGGGGAAAAAGCAACACGGAGAAATCTACCCTCTAGAACTGAGAAAGAAGCGCAACAGAGGCTAGCTCAGGTGGCAATCTTTAAGCAAAAAAAATAAGATAAAAAAATACAATGGCGAGGAGACCCGGTGAAAAAGCAACCCTGAAAAAGGTACCCTCTGAAACTGAGGAAGCAGGGCAACAGTGCCTAGCTCAGGTGACAATCTTTAAGCAAAAGAAACACACAAGGGCGTGGGGAGCTGGCGAAAAGGCAACACTGAGAAATCCACCCTCTGAAACGGACGAAGATGGGCAACAGAGGCTAGCTCAGGTGGCAATCTTTAAGCAAAAGAAACACACAAGGGCGTGGAGACCTGGGGAAAAAGCAACACGGAGAAATCCACCCTCTGAAACTGAGGAAGATGGGCAAGAGAGGCTACCTCAGGTGGCAATCCTTAAGCAAAAACAAAGCACAAAGGCGTGGAGCCCTGGGGACAAAGCAACCCTGAAATATCTACCCTCTGAAACTGAGGAACATGGGCAAGAGAGGCTAGCTCAGGTGGCAATCGTTAAGCAAAAACAAAACACAAAGGCGTGGAGACCTGGGGAAAAAGCAACCCTGAAATATCTACCCTCTGAAACTGAGGAAGATGGGCAAGAGAGGCTGGCTTCAGGTGGCAATCTTTAAGCAAAAGAAACACACAAGGGCGTGGGGAGCTGGGGAAAAGGCAACACTGAGAAATCCACCCTCTGAAAGGGACGAAGATGGGCTACAGAGGCTACCTCAGGTGGCAATCGTTAAGCAAAAGAAACACACAAGGGCGTGGAGGCCTGGGGAAAAAGCAACACGGAGAAATCCACCCTCTGAAACTGAGGAACATGGGCAAAAGAAGCTAGCTCAGGTTGCAACCTTTAAGCAGAAGAAAAACACAAGGGCGTGCAGACCTGGCAAAAAAGCAACAGTGAGAAATCTACCCTCTGAAACCGACGAAGATGGACAACAGAGGCTAGCTCAGGTGGCAATTTTTAAGGAAAAATAAAAGGAAGTGCGTGGAGACCTGGGGAAAAAGCAACACGGAGAAATCTACCCTCTAGAACTGAGAAAGAAGCGCAACAGAGGCTAGCTCAGGTGGCAATCTTTAAGCAAAAAAAATAAAATAAAAAAATACAATGGCGAGGAGACCCGGTCAAAAAGCAACCCTGAAAAAGGTACCCTCTGAAACTGAGGAAGCAGGGCAACAGTGCCTAGCTCAGGTGACAATCTTTAAGCAAAAGAAACACACAAGGGCGTGGGGAGCTGGCGAAAAGGCAACACTGAGAAATCCAGCCTCTGAAACGGACGAAGATGGGCAACAGAGGCTAGCTCAGGTGGCAATCTTTAAGCAAAAGAAACACACAAGGGCGTGGAGACCTGGGGAAAAAGCAACACGGAGAAATCCACCCTCTGAAACTGAGGAAGATGGGCAAGAGAGGCTACCTCAGGTGGCAATCCTTAAGCAAAAACAAAGCACAAAGGCGTGGAGCCCTGGGGACAAAGCAACCCTGAAATATCTACCCTCTGAAACTGAGGAACATGGGCAAGAGAGGCTAGCTCAGGTGGCAATCGTTAAGCAAAAACAAAACACAAAGGCGTGGGGACCTGGGGAAAAAGCAACCCTGAAATATCTACCCTCTGAAACTGAGGAAGATGGGCAAGAGAGGCTGGCTTCAGGTGGCAATCTTTAAGCAAAAGAAACACACAAGGGCGTGGGGAGCTGGGGAAAAGGCAACACTGAGAAATCCACCCTCTGAAAGGGACGAAGATGGGCTACAGAGGCTACCTCAGGTGGCAATCGTTAAGCAAAAGAAACACACAAGGGCGTGGAGGCCTGGGGAAAAAGCAACACGGAGAAATCCACCCTCTGAAACTGAGGAACATGGGCAAAAGAAGCTAGCTCAGGTTGCAACCTTTAAGCAGAAAAAAAACACAAGGGCGTGCAGACCTGGCAAAAAAGCAACAGTGAGAAATCTACCCTCTGAAACCGACGAAGATGGACAACAGAGGCTAGCTCAGGTGGCAATTTTTAAGGAAAAATAAAAGGAAGTGCGTGGAGACCTGGGGAAAAAGCAACACGGAGAAATCTACCCTCTAGAACTGAGAAAGAAGCGCAACAGAGGCTAGCTCAGGTGGCAATCTTTAAGCAAAAAAAATAAAATAAAAAAAAACAATGGCGAGGAGACCCGGTCAAAAAGCAACCCTGAAAAAGGTACCCTCTGAAACTGAGGAAGCAGGGCAACAGTGCCTAGCTCAGGTGACAATCTTTAAGCAAAAGAAACACACAAGGGCGTGGGGAGCTGGCGAAAAGGCAACACTGAGAAATCCAGCCTCTGAAACGGACGAAGATGGGCAACAGAGGCTAGCTCAGGTGGCAATCTTTAAGCAAAAAAAATAAGATAAAAAAATACAATGGCGAGGAGACCCGGTTAAAAAGCAACCCTGAAAAAGGTACCCTCTGAAACTGAGGAAGCAGGGCAACAGTGCCTAGCTCAGGTGACAATCTTTAAGCAAAAGAAACACACAAGGGCGTGGGGAGCTGGCGAAAAGGCAACACTGAGAAATCCAGCCTCTGAAACGGACGAAGATGGGCAACAGAGGCTAGCTCAGGTGGCAATCTTTAAGCAAAAGAAACACACAAGGGCGTGGAGACCTGGGGAAAAAGCAACACGGAGAAATCCACCCTCTGAAACTGAGGAAGATGGGCAAGAGAGGCTACCTCAGGTGGCAATCCTTAAGCAAAAACAAAGCACAAAGGCGTGGAGCCCTGGGGACAAAGCAACCCTGAAATATCTACCCTCTGAAACTGAGGAACATGGGCAAGAGAGGCTAGCTCAGGTGGCAATCGTTAAGCAAAAACAAAACACAAAGGCGTGGAGACCTGGGGAAAAAGCAACCCTGAAATATCTACCCTCTGAAACTGAGGAAGATGGGCAAGAGAGGCTGGCTTCAGGTGGCAATCTTTAAGCAAAAGAAACACACAAGGGCGTGGGGAGCTGGGGAAAAGGCAACACTGAGAAATCCACCCTCTGAAACGGACGAAGATGGGCAACAGAGGCTACCTCAGGTGGCAATCGTTAAGCAAAAGAAACACACAAGGGCGTGGAGGCCTGGGGAAAAAGCAACACGGAGAAATCCACCCTCTGAAACTGAGGGACATGGGCAAAAGAAGCTAGCTCAGGTTGCAACCTTTAAGCAGAAGAAAAACACAAGGGCGTGCAGACCTGGCAAAAAAGCAACAGTGAGAAATCTACCCTCTGAAACCGACGAAGATGGACAACAGAGGCTAGCTCAGGTGGCAATTTTTAAGGAAAAATAAAAGGAAGTGCGTGGAGACCTGGGGAAAAAGCAACACGGAGAAATCTACCCTCTAGAACTGAGAAAGAAGCGCAACAGAGGCTAGCTCAGGTGGCAATCTTTAAGCAAAAAAAATAAGATAAAAAAATACAATGGCGAGGAGACCCGGTGAAAAAGCAACCCTGAAAAAGGTACCCTCTGAAACTGAGGAAGCAGGGCAACAGTGCCTAGCTCAGGTGACAATCTTTAAGCAAAAGAAACACACAAGGGCGTGGGGAGCTGGCGAAAAGGCAACACTGAGAAATCCAGCCTCTGAAACGGACGAAGATGGGCAACAGAGGCTAGCTCAGGTGGCAATCTTTAAGCAAAAGAAACACACAGGGGCGTGGAGACCTGGGGAAAAAGCAACACGGAGAAATCCACCCTCTGAAACTGAGGAAGATGGGCAAGAGAGGCTACCTCAGGTGGCAATCCTTAAGCAAAAACAAAGCACAAAGGCGTGGAGCCCTGGGGACAAAGCAACCCTGAAATATCTACCCTCTGAAACTGAGGAACATGGGCAAGAGAGGCTAGCTCAGGTGGCAATCGTTAAGCAAAAACAAAACACAAAGGCGTGGGGACCTGGGGAAAAAGCAACCCTGAAATATCTACCCTCTGAAACTGAGGAAGATGGGCAAGAGAGGCTGGCTTCAGGTGGCAATCTTTAAGCAAAAGAAACACACAAGGGCGTGGGGAGCTGGGGAAAAGGCAACACTGAGAAATCCACCCTCTGAAACGGACGAAGATGGGCAACAGAGGCTACCTCAGGTGGCAATCGTTAAGCAAAAGAAACACACAAGGGCGTGGAGGCCTGGGGAAAAAGCAACACGGAGAAATCCACCCTCTGAAACTGAGGAACATGGGCAAAAGAAGCTAGCTCAGGTTGCAACCTTTAAGCAGAAGAAAAACACAAGGGCGTGCAGACCTGGCAAAAAAGCAACAGTGAGAAATCTACCCTCTGAAACCGACGAAGATGGACAACAGAGGCTAGCTCAGGTGGCAATTTTTAAGGAAAAATAAAAGGAAGTGCGTGGAGACCTGGGGAAAAAGCAACACGGAGAAATCTACCCTCTAGAACTGAGAAAGAAGCGCAACAGAGGCTAGCTCAGGTGGCAATCTTTAAGCAAAAAAAATAAAATAAAAAAATACAATGGCGAGGAGACCCGGTCAAAAAGCAACCCTGAAAAAGGTACCCTCTGAAACTGAGGAAGCAGGGCAACAGTGCCTAGCTCAGGTGACAATCTTTAAGCAAAAGAAACACACAAGGGCGTGGGGAGCTGGCGAAAAGGCAACACTGAGAAATCCAGCCTCTGAAACGGACGAAGATGGGCAACAGAGGCTAGCTCAGGTGGCAATCTTTAAGCAAAAGAAACACACAAGGGCGTGGAGACCTGGGGAAAAAGCAACACGGAGAAATCCACCCTCTGAAACTGAGGAAGATGGGCAAGAGAGGCTACCTCAGGTGGCAATCCTTAAGCAAAAACAAAGCACAAAGGCGTGGAGCCCTGGGGACAAAGCAACCCTGAAATATCTACCCTCTGAAACTGAGGAACATGGGCAAGAGAGGCTAGCTCAGGTGGCAATCGTTAAGCAAAAACAAAACACAAAGGCGTGGGGACCTGGGGAAAAAGCAACCCTGAAATATCTACCCTCTGAAACTGAGGAAGATGGGCAAGAGAGGCTGGCTTCAGGTGGCAATCTTTAAGCAAAAGAAACACACAAGGGCGTGGGGAGCTGGGGAAAAGGCAACACTGAGAAATCCACCCTCTGAAAGGGACGAAGATGGGCTACAGAGGCTACCTCAGGTGGCAATCGTTAAGCAAAAGAAACACACAAGGGCGTGGAGGCCTGGGGAAAAAGCAACACGGAGAAATCCACCCTCTGAAACTGAGGAACATGGGCAAAAGAAGCTAGCTCAGGTTGCAACCTTTAAGCAGAAAAAAAACACAAGGGCGTGCAGACCTGGCAAAAAAGCAACAGTGAGAAATCTACCCTCTGAAACCGACGAAGATGGACAACAGAGGCTAGCTCAGGTGGCAATTTTTAAGGAAAAATAAAAGGAAGTGCGTGGAGACCTGGGGAAAAAGCAACACGGAGAAATCTACCCTCTAGAACTGAGAAAGAAGCGCAACAGAGGCTAGCTCAGGTGGCAATCTTTAAGCAAAAAAAATAAAATAAAAAAAAACAATGGCGAGGAGACCCGGTCAAAAAGCAACCCTGAAAAAGGTACCCTCTGAAACTGAGGAAGCAGGGCAACAGTGCCTAGCTCAGGTGACAATCTTTAAGCAAAAGAAACACACAAGGGCGTGGGGAGCTGGCGAAAAGGCAACACTGAGAAATCCAGCCTCTGAAACGGACGAAGATGGGCAACAGAGGCTAGCTCAGGTGGCAATCTTTAAGCAAAAAAAATAAGATAAAAAAATACAATGGCGAGGAGACCCGGTCAAAAAGCAACCCTGAAAAAGGTACCCTCTGAAACTGAGGAAGCAGGGCAACAGTGCCTAGCTCAGGTGACAATCTTTAAGCAAAAGAAACACACAAGGGCGTGGGGAGCTGGCGAAAAGGCAACACTGAGAAATCCAGCCTCTGAAACGGACGAAGATGGGCAACAGAGGCTAGCTCAGGTGGCAATCTTTAAGCAAAAGAAACACACAAGGGCGTGGAGACCTGGGGAAAAAGCAACACGGAGAAATCCACCCTCTGAAACTGAGGAAGATGGGCAAGAGAGGCTACCTCAGGTGGCAATCCTTAAGCAAAAACAAAGCACAAAGGCGTGGAGCCCTGGGGACAAAGCAACTCTGAAATATCTACCCTCTGAAACTGAGGAACATGGCCAAGAGAGGCTAGCTCAGGTGGCAATCGTTAAGCAAAAACAAAACACAAAGGCGTGGAGACCTGGGGAAAAAGCAACCCTGAAATATCTACCCTCTGAAACTGAGGAAGATGGGCAAGAGAGGCTGGCTTCAGGTGGCAATCTTTAAGCAAAAGAAACACACAAGGGCGTGGGGAGCTGGGGAAAAGGCAACACTGAGAAATCCACCCTCTGAAACGGACGAAGATGGGCAACAGAGGCTACCTCAGGTGGCAATCGTTAAGCAAAAGAAACACACAAGGGCGTGGAGGCCTGGGGAAAAAGCAACACGGAGAAATCCACCCTCTGAAACTGAGGAACATGGGCAAAAGAAGCTAGCTCAGGTTGCAACCTTTAAGCAGAAGAAAAACACAAGGGCGTGCAGACCTGGCAAAAAAGCAACAGTGAGAAATCTACCCTCTGAAACCGACGAAGATGGACAACAGAGGCTAGCTCAGGTGGCAATTTTTAAGGAAAAATAAAAGGAAGTGCGTGGAGACCTGGGGAAAAAGCAACACGGAGAAATCTACCCTCTAGAACTGAGAAAGAAGCGCAACAGAGGCTAGCTCAGGTGGCAATCTTTAAGCAAAAAAAATAAGATAAAAAAATACAATGGCGAGGAGACCCGGTGAAAAAGCAACCCTGAAAAAGGTACCCTCTGAAACTGAGGAAGCAGGGCAACAGTGCCTAGCTCAGGTGACAATCTTTAAGCAAAAGAAACACACAAGGGCGTGGGGAGCTGGCGAAAAGGCAACACTGAGAAATCCACCCTCTGAAACGGACGAAGATGGGCAACAGAGGCTAGCTCAGGTGGCAATCTTTAAGCAAAAGAAACACACAAGGGCGTGGAGACCTGGGGAAAAAGCAACACGGAGAAATCCACCCTCTGAAACTGAGGAAGATGGGCAAGAGAGGCTACCTCAGGTGGCAATCCTTAAGCAAAAACAAAGCACAAAGGCGTGGAGCCCTGGGGACAAAGCAACCCTGAAATATCTACCCTCTGAAACTGAGGAACATGGCCAAGAGAGGCTAGCTCAGGTGGCAATCGTTAAGCAAAAACAAAACACAAAGGCGTGGAGACCTGGGGAAAAAGCAACCCTGAAATATCTACCCTCTGAAACTGAGGAAGATGGGCAAGAGAGGCTGGCTTCAGGTGGCAATCTTTAAGCAAAAGAAACACACAAGGGCGTGGGGAGCTGGGGAAAAGGCAACACTGAGAAATCCACCCTCTGAAAGGGACGAAGATGGGCTACAGAGGCTACCTCAGGTGGCAATCGTTAAGCAAAAGAAACACACAAGGGCGTGGAGGCCTGGGGAAAAAGCAACACGGAGAAATCCACCCTCTGAAACTGAGGAACATGGGCAAAAGAAGCTAGCTCAGGTTGCAACCTTTAAGCAGAAGAAAAACACAAGGGCGTGCAGACCTGGCAAAAAAGCAACAGTGAGAAATCTACCCTCTGAAACCGACGAAGATGGACAACAGAGGCTAGCTCAGGTGGCAATTTTTAAGGAAAAATAAAAGGAAGTGCGTGGAGACCTGGGGAAAAAGCAACACGGAGAAATCTACCCTCTAGAACTGAGAAAGAAGCGCAACAGAGGCTAGCTCAGGTGGCAATCTTTAAGCAAAAAAAATAAGATAAAAAAATACAATGGCGAGGAGACCCGGTGAAAAAGCAACCCTGAAAAAGGTACCCTCTGAAACTGAGGAAGCAGGGCAACAGTGCCTAGCTCAGGTGACAATCTTTAAGCAAAAGAAACACACAAGGGCGTGGGGAGCTGGCGAAAAGGCAACACTGAGAAATCCACCCTCTGAAACGGACGAAGATGGGCAACAGAGGCTAGCTCAGGTGGCAATCTTTAAGCAAAAGAAACACACAAGGGCGTGGAGACCTGGGGAAAAAGCAACACGGAGAAATCCACCCTCTGAAACTGAGGAAGATGGGCAAGAGAGGCTACCTCAGGTGGCAATCCTTAAGCAAAAACAAAGCACAAAGGCGTGGAGCCCTGGGGACAAAGCAACCCTGAAATATCTACCCTCTGAAACTGAGGAACATGGGCAAGAGAGGCTAGCTCAGGTGGCAATCGTTAAGCAAAAACAAAACACAAAGGCGTGGAGACCTGGGGAAAAAGCAACCCTGAAATATCTACCCTCTGAAACTGAGGAAGATGGGCAAGAGAGGCTGGCTTCAGGTGGCAATCTTTAAGCAAAAGAAACACACAAGGGCGTGGGGAGCTGGGGAAAAGGCAACACTGAGAAATCCACCCTCTGAAAGGGACGAAGATGGGCTACAGAGGCTACCTCAGGTGGCAATCGTTAAGCAAAAGAAACACACAAGGGCGTGGAGGCCTGGGGAAAAAGCAACACGGAGAAATCCACCCTCTGAAACTGAGGAACATGGGCAAAAGAAGCTAGCTCAGGTTGCAACCTTTAAGCAGAAGAAAAACACAAGGGCGTGCAGACCTGGCAAAAAAGCAACAGTGAGAAATCTACCCTCTGAAACCGACGAAGATGGACAACAGAGGCTAGCTCAGGTGGCAATTTTTAAGGAAAAATAAAAGGAAGTGCGTGGAGACCTGGGGAAAAAGCAACACGGAGAAATCTACCCTCTAGAACTGAGAAAGAAGCGCAACAGAGGCTAGCTCAGGTGGCAATCTTTAAGCAAAAAAAATAAAATAAAAAAATACAATGGCGAGGAGACCCGGTCAAAAAGCAACCCTGAAAAAGGTACCCTCTGAAACTGAGGAAGCAGGGCAACAGTGCCTAGCTCAGGTGACAATCTTTAAGCAAAAGAAACACACAAGGGCGTGGGGAGCTGGCGAAAAGGCAACACTGAGAAATCCAGCCTCTGAAACGGACGAAGATGGGCAACAGAGGCTAGCTCAGGTGGCAATCTTTAAGCAAAAGAAACACACAAGGGCGTGGAGACCTGGGGAAAAAGCAACACGGAGAAATCCACCCTCTGAAACTGAGGAAGATGGGCAAGAGAGGCTACCTCAGGTGGCAATCCTTAAGCAAAAACAAAGCACAAAGGCGTGGAGCCCTGGGGACAAAGCAACCCTGAAATATCTACCCTCTGAAACTGAGGAACATGGGCAAGAGAGGCTAGCTCAGGTGGCAATCGTTAAGCAAAAACAAAACACAAAGGCGTGGGGACCTGGGGAAAAAGCAACCCTGAAATATCTACCCTCTGAAACTGAGGAAGATGGGCAAGAGAGGCTGGCTTCAGGTGGCAATCTTTAAGCAAAAGAAACACACAAGGGCGTGGGGAGCTGGGGAAAAGGCAACACTGAGAAATCCACCCTCTGAAAGGGACGAAGATGGGCTACAGAGGCTACCTCAGGTGGCAATCGTTAAGCAAAAGAAACACACAAGGGCGTGGAGGCCTGGGGAAAAAGCAACACGGAGAAATCCACCCTCTGAAACTGAGGAACATGGGCAAAAGAAGCTAGCTCAGGTTGCAACCTTTAAGCAGAAAAAAAACACAAGGGCGTGCAGACCTGGCAAAAAAGCAACAGTGAGAAATCTACCCTCTGAAACCGACGAAGATGGACAACAGAGGCTAGCTCAGGTGGCAATTTTTAAGGAAAAATAAAAGGAAGTGCGTGGAGACCTGGGGAAAAAGCAACACGGAGAAATCTACCCTCTAGAACTGAGAAAGAAGCGCAACAGAGGCTAGCTCAGGTGGCAATCTTTAAGCAAAAAAAATAAAATAAAAAAAAACAATGGCGAGGAGACCCGGTCAAAAAGCAACCCTGAAAAAGGTACCCTCTGAAACTGAGGAAGCAGGGCAACAGTGCCTAGCTCAGGTGACAATCTTTAAGCAAAAGAAACACACAAGGGCGTGGGGAGCTGGCGAAAAGGCAACACTGAGAAATCCAGCCTCTGAAACGGACGAAGATGGGCAACAGAGGCTAGCTCAGGTGGCAATCTTTAAGCAAAAAAAATAAGATAAAAAAATACAATGGCGAGGAGACCCGGTCAAAAAGCAACCCTGAAAAAGGTACCCTCTGAAACTGAGGAAGCAGGGCAACAGTGCCTAGCTCAGGTGACAATCTTTAAGCAAAAGAAACACACAAGGGCGTGGGGAGCTGGCGAAAAGGCAACACTGAGAAATCCAGCCTCTGAAACGGACGAAGATGGGCAACAGAGGCTAGCTCAGGTGGCAATCTTTAAGCAAAAGAAACACACAAGGGCGTGGAGACCTGGGGAAAAAGCAACACGGAGAAATCCACCCTCTGAAACTGAGGAAGATGGGCAAGAGAGGCTACCTCAGGTGGCAATCCTTAAGCAAAAACAAAGCACAAAGGCGTGGAGCCCTGGGGACAAAGCAACTCTGAAATATCTACCCTCTGAAACTGAGGAACATGGCCAAGAGAGGCTAGCTCAGGTGGCAATCGTTAAGCAAAAACAAAACACAAAGGCGTGGAGACCTGGGGAAAAAGCAACCCTGAAATATCTACCCTCTGAAACTGAGGAAGATGGGCAAGAGAGGCTGGCTTCAGGTGGCAATCTTTAAGCAAAAGAAACACACAAGGGCGTGGGGAGCTGGGGAAAAGGCAACACTGAGAAATCCACCCTCTGAAACGGACGAAGATGGGCAACAGAGGCTACCTCAGGTGGCAATCGTTAAGCAAAAGAAACACACAAGGGCGTGGAGGCCTGGGGAAAAAGCAACACGGAGAAATCCACCCTCTGAAACTGAGGAACATGGGCAAAAGAAGCTAGCTCAGGTTGCAACCTTTAAGCAGAAGAAAAACACAAGGGCGTGCAGACCTGGCAAAAAAGCAACAGTGAGAAATCTACCCTCTGAAACCGACGAAGATGGACAACAGAGGCTAGCTCAGGTGGCAATTTTTAAGGAAAAATAAAAGGAAGTGCGTGGAGACCTGGGGAAAAAGCAACACGGAGAAATCTACCCTCTAGAACTGAGAAAGAAGCGCAACAGAGGCTAGCTCAGGTGGCAATCTTTAAGCAAAAAAAATAAAATAAAAAAATACAATGGCGAGGAGACCCGGTCAAAAAGCAACCCTGAAAAAGGTACCCTCTGAAACTGAGGAAGCAGGGCAACAGTGCCTAGCTCAGGTGACAATCTTTAAGCAAAAGAAACACACAAGGGCGTGGGGAGCTGGCGAAAAGGCAACACTGAGAAATCCACCCTCTGAAACGGACGAAGATGGGCAACAGAGGCTAGCTCAGGTGGCAATCTTTAAGCAAAAGAAACACACAAGGGCGTGGAGACCTGGGGAAAAAGCAACACGGAGAAATCCACCCTCTGAAACTGAGGAAGATGGGCAAGAGAGGCTACCTCAGGTGGCAATCCTTAAGCAAAAACAAAGCACAAAGGCGTGGAGCCCTGGGGACAAAGCAACCCTGAAATATCTACCCTCTGAAACTGAGGAACATGGCCAAGAGAGGCTAGCTCAGGTGGCAATCGTTAAGCAAAAACAAAACACAAAGGCGTGGAGACCTGGGGAAAAAGCAACCCTGAAATATCTACCCTCTGAAACTGAGGAAGATGGGCAAGAGAGGCTGGCTTCAGGTGGCAATCTTTAAGCAAAAGAAACACACAAGGGCGTGGGGAGCTGGGGAAAAGGCAACACTGAGAAATCCACCCTCTGAAAGGGACGAAGATGGGCTACAGAGGCTACCTCAGGTGGCAATCGTTAAGCAAAAGAAACACACAAGGGCGTGGAGGCCTGGGGAAAAAGCAACACGGAGAAATCCACCCTCTGAAACTGAGGAACATGGGCAAAAGAAGCTAGCTCAGGTTGCAACCTTTAAGCAGAAGAAAAACACAAGGGCGTGCAGACCTGGCAAAAAAGCAACAGTGAGAAATCTACCCTCTGAAACCGACGAAGATGGACAACAGAGGCTAGCTCAGGTGGCAATTTTTAAGGAAAAATAAAAGGAAGTGCGTGGAGACCTGGGGAAAAAGCAACACGGAGAAATCTACCCTCTAGAACTGAGAAAGAAGCGCAACAGAGGCTAGCTCAGGTGGCAATCTTTAAGCAAAAAAAATAAGATAAAAAAATACAATGGCGAGGAGACCCGGTCAAAAAGCAACCCTGAAAAAGGTACCCTCTGAAACTGAGGAAGCAGGGCAACAGTGCCTAGCTCAGGTGACAATCTTTAAGCAAAAGAAACACACAAGGGCGTGGGGAGCTGGCGAAAAGGCAACACTGAGAAATCCAGCCTCTGAAACGGACGAAGATGGGCAACAGAGGCTAGCTCAGGTGGCAATCTTTAAGCAAAAGAAACACACAAGGGCGTGGAGACCTGGGGAAAAAGCAACACGGAGAAATCCACCCTCTGAAACTGAGGAAGATGGGCAAGAGAGGCTACCTCAGGTGGCAATCCTTAAGCAAAAACAAAGCACAAAGGCGTGGAGCCCTGGGGACAAAGCAACCCTGAAATATCTACCCTCTGAAACTGAGGAACATGGGCAAGAGAGGCTAGCTCAGGTGGCAATCGTTAAGCAAAAACAAAACACAAAGGCGTGGAGACCTGGGGAAAAAGCAACCCTGAAATATCTACCCTCTGAAACTGAGGAAGATGGGCAAGAGAGGCTGGCTTCAGGTGGCAATCTTTAAGCAAAAGAAACACACAAGGGCGTGGAGGCCTGGGGAAAAAGCAACACGGAGAAATCCACCCTCTGAAACTGAGGGACATGGGCAAAAGAAGCTAGCTCAGGTTGCAACCTTTAAGCAGAAAAAAAACACAAGGGCGTGCAGACCTGGCAAAAAAGCAACAGTGAGAAATCTACCCTCTGAAACCGACGAAGATGGACAACAGAGGCTAGCTCAGGTGGCAATTTTTAAGGAAAAATAAAAGGAAGTGCGTGGAGACCTGGGGAAAAAGCAACACGGAGAAATCTACCCTCTAGAACTGAGAAAGAAGCGCAACAGAGGCTAGCTCAGGTGGCAATCTTTAAGCAAAAAAAATAAGATAAAAAAATACAATGGCGAGGAGACCCGGTGAAAAAGCAACCCTGAAAAAGGTACCCTCTGAAACTGAGGAAGCAGGGCAACAGTGCCTAGCTCAGGTGACAATCTTTAAGCAAAAGAAACACACAAGGGCGTGGGGAGCTGGCGAAAAGGCAACACTGAGAAATCCACCCTCTGAAACGGACGAAGATGGGCAACAGAGGCTAGCTCAGGTGGCAATCTTTAAGCAAAAGAAACACACAAGGGCGTGGAGACCTGGGGAAAAAGCAACACGGAGAAATCCACCCTCTGAAACTGAGGAAGATGGGCAAGAGAGGCTACCTCAGGTGGCAATCCTTAAGCAAAAACAAAGCACAAAGGCGTGGAGCCCTGGGGACAAAGCAACCCTGAAATATCTACCCTCTGAAACTGAGGAACATGGGCAAGAGAGGCTAGCTCAGGTGGCAATCGTTAAGCAAAAACAAAACACAAAGGCGTGGAGACCTGGGGAAAAAGCAACCCTGAAATATCTACCCTCTGAAACTGAGGAAGATGGGCAAGAGAGGCTGGCTTCAGGTGGCAATCGTTAAGCAAAAGAAACACACAAGGGCGTGGAGGCCTGGGGAAAAAGCAACACGGAGATATCGACCCTCTGAAACTCAGGAAGATGGGCAAGAGAGGCTAGCTCAGGTGGCAATCGTTAAGCAAAAACAAAACCCAAAGGCGTGGAGACCTGGGGAAAAAGCAACCCTGAAATATCTACCCTCTGAAACTGAGGAAGATGGGCAAGAGAGGCTGGCTTCAGGTGGCAATCTTTAAGCAAAAGAAACACACAAGGGCGTGGGGAGCTGGGGAAAAGGCAACACTGAGAAATCCACCCTCTGAAACGGACGAAGATGGGCAACAGAGGCTAGCTCAGGTGGCAATCGTTAAGCAAAAGAAACACACAAGGGCGTGGAGGCCTGGGGAAAAAGCAACACGGAGAAATCCACCCTCTGAAACTGAGGGACATGGGCAAAAGAAGCTAGCTCAGGTTGCAACCTTTAAGCAGAAAAAAAACACAAGGGCGTGCAGACCTGGCAAAAAAGCAACAGTGAGAAATCTACCCTCTGAAACCGACGAAGATGGACAACAGAGGCTAGCTCAGGTGGCAATTTTTAAGGAAAAATAAAAGGAAGTGCGTGGAGACCTGGGGAAAAAGCAACACGGAGAAATCTACCCTCTAGAACTGAGAAAGAAGCGCAACAGAGGCTAGCTCAGGTGGCAATCTTTAAGCAAAAAAAATAAGATAAAAAAATACAATGGCGAGGAGACCCGGTGAAAAAGCAACCCTGAAAAAGGTACCCTCTGAAACTGAGGAAGCAGGGCAACAGTGCCTAGCTCAGGTGACAATCTTTAAGCAAAAGAAACACACAAGGGCGTGGGGAGCTGGCGAAAAGGCAACACTGAGAAATCCACCCTCTGAAACGGACGAAGATGGGCAACAGAGGCTAGCTCAGGTGGCAATCTTTAAGCAAAAGAAACACACAAGGGCGTGGAGACCTGGGGAAAAAGCAACACGGAGAAATCCACCCTCTGAAACTGAGGAAGATGGGCAAGAGAGGCTACCTCAGGTGGCAATCCTTAAGCAAAAACAAAGCACAAAGGCGTGGAGCCCTGGGGACAAAGCAACCCTGAAATATCTACCCTCTGAAACTGAGGAACATGGGCAAGAGAGGCTAGCTCAGGTGGCACTCGTTAAGCAAAAACAAAACCCAAAGGCGTGGAGACCTGGGGAAAAAGCAACCCTGAAATATCTACCCTCTGAAACTGAGGAAGATGGGCAAGAGAGGCTGGCTTCAGGTGGCAATCTTTAAGCAAAAGAAACACACAAGGGCGTGGAGGCCTGGGGAAAAAGCAACACGGAGAAATCCACCCTCTGAAACTGAGGGACATGGGCAAAAGAAGCTAGCTCAGGTTGCAACCTTTAAGCAGAAAAAAAACACAAGGGCGTGCAGACCTGGCAAAAAAGCAACAGTGAGAAATCTACCCTCTGAAACCGACGAAGATGGACAACAGAGGCTAGCTCAGGTGGCAATTTTTAAGGAAAAATAAAAGGAAGTGCGTGGAGACCTGGGGAAAAAGCAACACGGAGAAATCTACCCTCTAGAACTGAGAAAGAAGCGCAACAGAGGCTAGCTCAGGTGGCAATCTTTAAGCAAAAAAAATAAGATAAAAAAATACAATGGCGAGGAGACCCGGTGAAAAAGCAACCCTGAAAAAGGTACCCTCTGAAACTGAGGAAGCAGGGCAACAGTGCCTAGCTCAGGTGACAATCTTTAAGCAAAAGAAACACACAAGGGCGTGGGGAGCTGGCGAAAAGGCAACACTGAGAAATCCACCCTCTGAAACGGACGAAGATGGGCAACAGAGGCTAGCTCAGGTGGCAATCTTTAAGCAAAAGAAACACACAAGGGCGTGGAGACCTGGGGAAAAAGCAACACGGAGAAATCCACCCTCTGAAACTGAGGAAGATGGGCAAGAGAGGCTACCTCAGGTGGCAATCCTTAAGCAAAAACAAAGCACAAAGGCGTGGAGCCCTGGGGACAAAGCAACCCTGAAATATCTACCCTCTGAAACTGAGGAACATGGGCAAGAGAGGCTAGCTCAGGTGGCAATCGTTAAGCAAAAACAAAACACAAAGGCGTGGAGACCTGGGGAAAAAGCAACCCTGAAATATCTACCCTCTGAAACTGAGGAAGATGGGCAAGAGAGGCTGGCTTCAGGTGGCAATCGTTAAGCAAAAGAAACACACAAGGGCGTGGAGGCCTGGGGAAAAAGCAACACGGAGATATCGACCCTCTGAAACTCAGGAAGATGGGCAAGAGAGGCTAGCTCAGGTGGCAATCGTTAAGCAAAAACAAAACCCAAAGGCGTGGAGACCTGGGGAAAAAGCAACCCTGAAATATCTACCCTCTGAAACTGAGGAAGATGGGCAAGAGAGGCTGGCTTCAGGTGGCAATCTTTAAGCAAAAGAAACACACAAGGGCGTGGGGAGCTGGGGAAAAGGCAACACTGAGAAATCCACCCTCTGAAACGGACGAAGATGGGCAACAGAGGCTAGCTCAGGTGGCAATCGTTAAGCAAAAGAAACACACAAGGGCGTGGAGGCCTGGGGAAAAAGCAACACGGAGAAATCCACCCTCTGAAACTGAGGGACATGGGCAAAAGAAGCTAGCTCAGGTTGCAACCTTTAAGCAGAAAAAAAACACAAGGGCGTGCAGACCTGGCAAAAAAGCAACAGTGAGAAATCTACCCTCTGAAACCGACGAAGATGGACAACAGAGGCTAGCTCAGGTGGCAATTTTTAAGGAAAAATAAAAGGAAGTGCGTGGAGACCTGGGGAAAAAGCAACACGGAGAAATCTACCCTCTAGAACTGAGAAAGAAGCGCAACAGAGGCTAGCTCAGGTGGCAATCTTTAAGCAAAAAAAATAAGATAAAAAAATACAATGGCGAGGAGACCCGGTGAAAAAGCAACCCTGAAAAAGGTACCCTCTGAAACTGAGGAAGCAGGGCAACAGTGCCTAGCTCAGGTGACAATCTTTAAGCAAAAGAAACACACAAGGGCGTGGGGAGCTGGCGAAAAGGCAACACTGAGAAATCCACCCTCTGAAACGGACGAAGATGGGCAACAGAGGCTAGCTCAGGTGGCAATCTTTAAGCAAAAGAAACACACAAGGGCGTGGAGACCTGGGGAAAAAGCAACACGGAGAAATCCACCCTCTGAAACTGAGGAAGATGGGCAAGAGAGGCTACCTCAGGTGGCAATCCTTAAGCAAAAACAAAGCACAAAGGCGTGGAGCCCTGGGGACAAAGCAACCCTGAAATATCTACCCTCTGAAACTGAGGAACATGGGCAAGAGAGGCTAGCTCAGGTGGCACTCGTTAAGCAAAAACAAAACCCAAAGGCGTGGAGACCTGGGGAAAAAGCAACCCTGAAATATCTACCCTCTGAAACTGAGGAAGATGGGCAAGAGAGGCTGGCTTCAGGTGGCAATCTTTAAGCAAAAGAAACACACAAGGGCGTGGAGGCCTGGGGAAAAAGCAACACGGAGAAATCCACCCTCTGAAACTGAGGGACATGGGCAAAAGAAGCTAGCTCAGGTTGCAACCTTTAAGCAGAAAAAAAACACAAGGGCGTGCAGACCTGGCAAAAAAGCAACAGTGAGAAATCTACCCTCTGAAACCGACGAAGATGGACAACAGAGGCTAGCTCAGGTGGCAATTTTTAAGGAAAAATAAAAGGAAGTGCGTGGAGACCTGGGGAAAAAGCAACACGGAGAAATCTACCCTCTAGAACTGAGAAAGAAGCGCAACAGAGGCTAGCTCAGGTGGCAATCTTTAAGCAAAAAAAATAAGATAAAAAAATACAATGGCGAGGAGACCCGGTGAAAAAGCAACCCTGAAAAAGGTACCCTCTGAAACTGAGGAAGCAGGGCAACAGTGCCTAGCTCAGGTGACAATCTTTAAGCAAAAGAAACACACAAGGGCGTGGGGAGCTGGCGAAAAGGCAACACTGAGAAATCCACCCTCTGAAACGGACGAAGATGGGCAACAGAGGCTAGCTCAGGTGGCAATCTTTAAGCAAAAGAAACACACAAGGGCGTGGAGACCTGGGGAAAAAGCAACACGGAGAAATCCACCCTCTGAAACTGAGGAAGATGGGCAAGAGAGGCTACCTCAGGTGGCAATCCTTAAGCAAAAACAAAGCACAAAGGCGTGGAGCCCTGGGGACAAAGCAACCCTGAAATATCTACCCTCTGAAACTGAGGAACATGGGCAAGAGAGGCTAGCTCAGGTGGCAATCGTTAAGCAAAAACAAAACACAAAGGCGTGGAGACCTGGGGAAAAAGCAACCCTGAAATATCTACCCTCTGAAACTGAGGAAGATGGGCAAGAGAGGCTGGCTTCAGGTGGCAATCGTTAAGCAAAAGAAACACACAAGGGCGTGGAGGCCTGGGGAAAAAGCAACACGGAGATATCGACCCTCTGAAACTCAGGAAGATGGGCAAGAGAGGCTAGCTCAGGTGGCAATCGTTAAGCAAAAACAAAACCCAAAGGCGTGGAGACCTGGGGAAAAAGCAACCCTGAAATATCTACCCTCTGAAACTGAGGAAGATGGGCAAGAGAGGCTGGCTTCAGGTGGCAATCTTTAAGCAAAAGAAACACACAAGGGCGTGGGGAGCTGGGGAAAAGGCAACACTGAGAAATCCACCCTCTGAAACGGACGAAGATGGGCAACAGAGGCTAGCTCAGGTGGCAATCGTTAAGCAAAAGAAACACACAAGGGCGTGGAGGCCTGGGGAAAAAGCAACACGGAGAAATCCACCCTCTGAAACTGAGGGACATGGGCAAAAGAAGCTAGCTCAGGTTGCAACCTTTAAGCAGAAAAAAAACACAAGGGCGTGCAGACCTGGCAAAAAAGCAACAGTGAGAAATCTACCCTCTGAAACCGACGAAGATGGACAACAGAGGCTAGCTCAGGTGGCAATTTTTAAGGAAAAATAAAAGGAAGTGCGTGGAGACCTGGGGAAAAAGCAACACGGAGAAATCTACCCTCTAGAACTGAGAAAGAAGCGCAACAGAGGCTAGCTCAGGTGGCAATCTTTAAGCAAAAAAAATAAGATAAAAAAATACAATGGCGAGGAGACCCGGTGAAAAAGCAACCCTGAAAAAGGTACCCTCTGAAACTGAGGAAGCAGGGCAACAGTGCCTAGCTCAGGTGACAATCTTTAAGCAAAAGAAACACACAAGGGCGTGGGGAGCTGGCGAAAAGGCAACACTGAGAAATCCACCCTCTGAAACGGACGAAGATGGGCAACAGAGGCTAGCTCAGGTGGCAATCTTTAAGCAAAAGAAACACACAAGGGCGTGGAGACCTGGGGAAAAAGCAACACGGAGAAATCCACCCTCTGAAACTGAGGAAGATGGGCAAGAGAGGCTACCTCAGGTGGCAATCCTTAAGCAAAAACAAAGCACAAAGGCGTGGAGCCCTGGGGACAAAGCAACCCTGAAATATCTACCCTCTGAAACTGAGGAACATGGGCAAGAGAGGCTAGCTCAGGTGGCACTCGTTAAGCAAAAACAAAACCCAAAGGCGTGGAGACCTGGGGAAAAAGCAACCCTGAAATATCTACCCTCTGAAACTGAGGAAGATGGGCAAGAGAGGCTGGCTTCAGGTGGCAATCTTTAAGCAAAAGAAACACACAAGGGCGTGGAGGCCTGGGGAAAAAGCAACACGGAGAAATCCACCCTCTGAAACTGAGGGACATGGGCAAAAGAAGCTAGCTCAGGTTGCAACCTTTAAGCAGAAAAAAAACACAAGGGCGTGCAGACCTGGCAAAAAAGCAACAGTGAGAAATCTACCCTCTGAAACCGACGAAGATGGACAACAGAGGCTAGCTCAGGTGGCAATTTTTAAGGAAAAATAAAAGGAAGTGCGTGGAGACCTGGGGAAAAAGCAACACGGAGAAATCTACCCTCTAGAACTGAGAAAGAAGCGCAACAGAGGCTAGCTCAGGTGGCAATCTTTAAGCAAAAAAAATAAGATAAAAAAATACAATGGCGAGGAGACCCGGTGAAAAAGCAACCCTGAAAAAGGTACCCTCTGAAACTGAGGAAGCAGGGCAACAGTGCCTAGCTCAGGTGACAATCTTTAAGCAAAAGAAACACACAAGGGCGTGGGGAGCTGGCGAAAAGGCAACACTGAGAAATCCACCCTCTGAAACGGACGAAGATGGGCAACAGAGGCTAGCTCAGGTGGCAATCTTTAAGCAAAAGAAACACACAAGGGCGTGGAGACCTGGGGAAAAAGCAACACGGAGAAATCCACCCTCTGAAACTGAGGAAGATGGGCAAGAGAGGCTACCTCAGGTGGCAATCCTTAAGCAAAAACAAAGCACAAAGGCGTGGAGCCCTGGGGACAAAGCAACCCTGAAATATCTACCCTCTGAAACTGAGGAACATGGGCAAGAGAGGCTAGCTCAGGTGGCAATCGTTAAGCAAAAACAAAACACAAAGGCGTGGAGACCTGGGGAAAAAGCAACCCTGAAATATCTACCCTCTGAAACTGAGGAAGATGGGCAAGAGAGGCTGGCTTCAGGTGGCAATCTTTAAGCAAAAGAAACACACAAGGGCGTGGAGGCCTGGGGAAAAAGCAACACGGAGAAATCCACCCTCTGAAACTGAGGGACATGGGCAAAAGAAGCTAGCTCAGGTTGCAACCTTTAAGCAGAAAAAAAACACAAGGGCGTGCAGACCTGGCAAAAAAGCAACAGTGAGAAATCTACCCTCTGAAACCGACGAAGATGGACAACAGAGGCTAGCTCAGGTGGCAATTTTTAAGGAAAAATAAAAGGAAGTGCGTGGAGACCTGGGGAAAAAGCAACACGGAGAAATCTACCCTCTAGAACTGAGAAAGAAGCGCAACAGAGGCTAGCTCAGGTGGCAATCTTTAAGCAAAAAAAATAAGATAAAAAAATACAATGGCGAGGAGACCCGGTCAAAAAGCAACCCTGAAAAAGGTACCCTCTGAAACTGAGGAAGCAGGGCAACAGTGCCTAGCTCAGGTGACAATCTTTAAGCAAAAGAAACACACAAGGGCGTGGGGAGCTGGCGAAAAGGCAACACTGAGAAATCCACCCTCTGAAACGGACGAAGATGGGCAACAGAGGCTAGCTCAGGTGGCAATCTTTAAGCAAAAGAAACACACAAGGGCGTGGAGACCTGGGGAAAAAGCAACACGGAGAAATCCACCCTCTGAAACTGAGGAAGATGGGCAAGAGAGGCTACCTCAGGTGGCAATCCTTAAGCAAAAACAAAGCACAAAGGCGTGGAGCCCTGGGGACAAAGCAACCCTGAAATATCTACCCTCTGAAACTGAGGAACATGGGCAAGAGAGGCTGGCTTCAGGTGGCAATCTTTAAGCAAAAGAAACACACAAGGGCGTGGGGAGCTGGGGAAAAAGCAACCCTGAAATATCTACCCTCTGAAACTGAGGAAGATGGGCAAGAGAGGCTGGCTTCAGGTGGCAATCTTTAAGCAAAAGAAACACACAAGGGCGTGGGGAGCTGGGGAAAAGGCAACACTGAGAAATCCACCCTCTGAAACGGACGAAGATGGGCAACAGAGGCTAGCTCAGGTGGCAATCGTTAAGCAAAAGAAACACACAAGGGCGTGGAGGCCTGGGGAAAAAGCAACACGGAGAAATCCACCCTCTGAAACTGAGGGACATGGGCAAAAGAAGCTAGCTCAGGTTGCAACCTTTAAGCAGAAAAAAAACACAAGGGCGTGCAGACCTGGCAAAAAAGCCACAGTGAGAAATCTACCCTCTGAAACCGACGAAGATGGACAACAGAGGCTAGCTCAGGTGGCAATTTTTAAGGAAAAATAAAAGGAAGTGCGTGGAGACCTGGGGAAAAAGCAACACGGAGAAATCTACCCTCTAGAACTGAGAAAGAAGCGCAACAGAGGCTAGCTCAGGTGGCAATCTTTAAGCAAAAAAAATAAGATAAAAAAATACAATGGCGAGGAGACCCGGTGAAAAAGCAACCCTGAAAAAGGTACCCTCTGAAACTGAGGAAGCAGGGCAACAGTGCCTAGCTCAGGTGACAATCTTTAAGCAAAAGAAACACACAAGGGCGTGGGGAGCTGGCGAAAAGGCAACACTGAGAAATCCACCCTCTGAAACGGACGAAGATGGGCAACAGAGGCTAGCTCAGGTGGCAATCTTTAAGCAAAAGAAACACACAAGGGCGTGGAGACCTGGGGAAAAAGCAACACGGAGAAATCCACCCTCTGAAACTGAGGAAGATGGGCAAGAGAGGCTACCTCAGGTGGCAATCCTTAAGCAAAAACAAAGCACAAAGGCGTGGAGCCCTGGGGACAAAGCAACCCTGAAATATCTACCCTCTGAAACTGAGGAACATGGGCAAGAGAGGCTAGCTCAGGTGGCAATCGTTAAGCAAAAACAAAACACAAAGGCGTGGAGACCTGGGGAAAAAGCAACCCTGAAATATCTACCCTCTGAAACTGAGGAAGATGGGCAAGAGAGGCTGGCTTCAGGTGGCAATCTTTAAGCAAAAGAAACACACAAGGGCGTGGAGGCCTGGGGAAAAAGCAACACGGAGAAATCTACCCTCTAGAACTGAGAAAGAAGCGCAACAGAGGCTAGCTCAGGTGGCAATCTTTAAGCAAAAAAAATAAGATAAAAAAATACAATGGCGAGGAGACCCGGTGAAAAAGCAACCCTGAAAAAGGTACCCTCTGAAACTGAGGAAGCAGGGCAACAGTGCCTAGCTCAGGTGACAATCTTTAAGCAAAAGAAACACACAAGGGCGTGGGGAGCTGGCGAAAAGGCAACACTGAGAAATCCACCCTCTGAAACGGACGAAGATGGGCAACAGAGGCTAGCTCAGGTGGCAATCTTTAAGCAAAAGAAACACACAAGGGCGTGGAGACCTGGGGAAAAAGCAACACGGAGAAATCCACCCTCTGAAACTGAGGAAGATGGGCAAGAGAGGCTACCTCAGGTGGCAATCCTTAAGCAAAAACAAAGCACAAAGGCGTGGAGCCCTGGGGACAAAGCAACCCTGAAATATCTACCCTCTGAAACTGAGGAACATGGGCAAGAGAGGCTAGCTCAGGTGGCAATCGTTAAGCAAAAACAAAACACAAAGGCGTGGAGACCTGGGGAAAAAGCAACCCTGAAATATCTACCCTCTGAAACTGAGGAAGATGGGCAAGAGAGGCTGGCTTCAGGTGGCAATCGTTAAGCAAAAGAAACACACAAGGGCGTGGAGGCCTGGGGAAAAAGCAACACGGAGATATCGACCCTCTGAAACTCAGGAAGATGGGCAAGAGAGGCTAGCTCAGGTGGCAATCGTTAAGCAAAAACAAAACCCAAAGGCGTGGAGACCTGGGGAAAAAGCAACCCTGAAATATCTACCCTCTGAAACTGAGGAAGATGGGCAAGAGAGGCTGGCTTCAGGTGGCAATCTTTAAGCAAAAGAAACACACAAGGGCGTGGGGAGCTGGGGAAAAGGCAACACTGAGAAATCCACCCTCTGAAACGGACGAAGATGGGCAACAGAGGCTAGCTCAGGTGGCAATCGTTAAGCAAAAGAAACACACAAGGGCGTGGAGGCCTGGGGAAAAAGCAACACGGAGAAATCCACCCTCTGAAACTGAGGGACATGGGCAAAAGAAGCTAGCTCAGGTTGCAACCTTTAAGCAGAAAAAAAACACAAGGGCGTGCAGACCTGGCAAAAAAGCAACAGTGAGAAATCTACCCTCTGAAACCGACGAAGATGGACAACAGAGGCTAGCTCAGGTGGCAATTTTTAAGGAAAAATAAAAGGAAGTGCGTGGAGACCTGGGGAAAAAGCAACACGGAGAAATCTACCCTCTAGAACTGAGAAAGAAGCGCAACAGAGGCTAGCTCAGGTGGCAATCTTTAAGCAAAAAAAATAAGATAAAAAAATACAATGGCGAGGAGACCCGGTGAAAAAGCAACCCTGAAAAAGGTACCCTCTGAAACTGAGGAAGCAGGGCAACAGTGCCTAGCTCAGGTGACAATCTTTAAGCAAAAGAAACACACAAGGGCGTGGGGAGCTGGCGAAAAGGCAACACTGAGAAATCCACCCTCTGAAACGGACGAAGATGGGCAACAGAGGCTAGCTCAGGTGGCAATCTTTAAGCAAAAGAAACACACAAGGGCGTGGAGACCTGGGGAAAAAGCAACACGGAGAAATCCACCCTCTGAAACTGAGGAAGATGGGCAAGAGAGGCTACCTCAGGTGGCAATCCTTAAGCAAAAACAAAGCACAAAGGCGTGGAGCCCTGGGGACAAAGCAACCCTGAAATATCTACCCTCTGAAACTGAGGAACATGGGCAAGAGAGGCTAGCTCAGGTGGCACTCGTTAAGCAAAAACAAAACCCAAAGGCGTGGAGACCTGGGGAAAAAGCAACCCTGAAATATCTACCCTCTGAAACTGAGGAAGATGGGCAAGAGAGGCTGGCTTCAGGTGGCAATCTTTAAGCAAAAGAAACACACAAGGGCGTGGAGGCCTGGGGAAAAAGCAACACGGAGAAATCCACCCTCTGAAACTGAGGGACATGGGCAAAAGAAGCTAGCTCAGGTTGCAACCTTTAAGCAGAAAAAAAACACAAGGGCGTGCAGACCTGGCAAAAAAGCAACAGTGAGAAATCTACCCTCTGAAACCGACGAAGATGGACAACAGAGGCTAGCTCAGGTGGCAATTTTTAAGGAAAAATAAAAGGAAGTGCGTGGAGACCTGGGGAAAAAGCAACACGGAGAAATCTACCCTCTAGAACTGAGAAAGAAGCGCAACAGAGGCTAGCTCAGGTGGCAATCTTTAAGCAAAAAAAATAAGATAAAAAAATACAATGGCGAGGAGACCCGGTGAAAAAGCAACCCTGAAAAAGGTACCCTCTGAAACTGAGGAAGCAGGGCAACAGTGCCTAGCTCAGGTGACAATCTTTAAGCAAAAGAAACACACAAGGGCGTGGGGAGCTGGCGAAAAGGCAACACTGAGAAATCCACCCTCTGAAACGGACGAAGATGGGCAACAGAGGCTAGCTCAGGTGGCAATCTTTAAGCAAAAGAAACACACAAGGGCGTGGAGACCTGGGGAAAAAGCAACACGGAGAAATCCACCCTCTGAAACTGAGGAAGATGGGCAAGAGAGGCTACCTCAGGTGGCAATCCTTAAGCAAAAACAAAGCACAAAGGCGTGGAGCCCTGGGGACAAAGCAACCCTGAAATATCTACCCTCTGAAACTGAGGAACATGGGCAAGAGAGGCTAGCTCAGGTGGCAATCGTTAAGCAAAAACAAAACACAAAGGCGTGGAGACCTGGGGAAAAAGCAACCCTGAAATATCTACCCTCTGAAACTGAGGAAGATGGGCAAGAGAGGCTGGCTTCAGGTGGCAATCGTTAAGCAAAAGAAACACACAAGGGCGTGGAGGCCTGGGGAAAAAGCAACACGGAGATATCGACCCTCTGAAACTCAGGAAGATGGGCAAGAGAGGCTAGCTCAGGTGGCAATCGTTAAGCAAAAACAAAACCCAAAGGCGTGGAGACCTGGGGAAAAAGCAACCCTGAAATATCTACCCTCTGAAACTGAGGAAGATGGGCAAGAGAGGCTGGCTTCAGGTGGCAATCTTTAAGCAAAAGAAACACACAAGGGCGTGGGGAGCTGGGGAAAAGGCAACACTGAGAAATCCACCCTCTGAAACGGACGAAGATGGGCAACAGAGGCTAGCTCAGGTGGCAATCGTTAAGCAAAAGAAACACACAAGGGCGTGGAGGCCTGGGGAAAAAGCAACACGGAGAAATCCACCCTCTGAAACTGAGGGACATGGGCAAAAGAAGCTAGCTCAGGTTGCAACCTTTAAGCAGAAAAAAAACACAAGGGCGTGCAGACCTGGCAAAAAAGCAACAGTGAGAAATCTACCCTCTGAAACCGACGAAGATGGACAACAGAGGCTAGCTCAGGTGGCAATTTTTAAGGAAAAATAAAAGGAAGTGCGTGGAGACCTGGGGAAAAAGCAACACGGAGAAATCTACCCTCTAGAACTGAGAAAGAAGCGCAACAGAGGCTAGCTCAGGTGGCAATCTTTAAGCAAAAAAAATAAGATAAAAAAATACAATGGCGAGGAGACCCGGTGAAAAAGCAACCCTGAAAAAGGTACCCTCTGAAACTGAGGAAGCAGGGCAACAGTGCCTAGCTCAGGTGACAATCTTTAAGCAAAAGAAACACACAAGGGCGTGGGGAGCTGGCGAAAAGGCAACACTGAGAAATCCACCCTCTGAAACGGACGAAGATGGGCAACAGAGGCTAGCTCAGGTGGCAATCTTTAAGCAAAAGAAACACACAAGGGCGTGGAGACCTGGGGAAAAAGCAACACGGAGAAATCCACCCTCTGAAACTGAGGAAGATGGGCAAGAGAGGCTACCTCAGGTGGCAATCCTTAAGCAAAAACAAAGCACAAAGGCGTGGAGCCCTGGGGACAAAGCAACCCTGAAATATCTACCCTCTGAAACTGAGGAACATGGGCAAGAGAGGCTAGCTCAGGTGGCACTCGTTAAGCAAAAACAAAACCCAAAGGCGTGGAGACCTGGGGAAAAAGCAACCCTGAAATATCTACCCTCTGAAACTGAGGAAGATGGGCAAGAGAGGCTGGCTTCAGGTGGCAATCTTTAAGCAAAAGAAACACACAAGGGCGTGGAGGCCTGGGGAAAAAGCAACACGGAGAAATCCACCCTCTGAAACTGAGGGACATGGGCAAAAGAAGCTAGCTCAGGTTGCAACCTTTAAGCAGAAAAAAAACACAAGGGCGTGCAGACCTGGCAAAAAAGCAACAGTGAGAAATCTACCCTCTGAAACCGACGAAGATGGACAACAGAGGCTAGCTCAGGTGGCAATTTTTAAGGAAAAATAAAAGGAAGTGCGTGGAGACCTGGGGAAAAAGCAACACGGAGAAATCTACCCTCTAGAACTGAGAAAGAAGCGCAACAGAGGCTAGCTCAGGTGGCAATCTTTAAGCAAAAAAAATAAGATAAAAAAATACAATGGCGAGGAGACCCGGTGAAAAAGCAACCCTGAAAAAGGTACCCTCTGAAACTGAGGAAGCAGGGCAACAGTGCCTAGCTCAGGTGACAATCTTTAAGCAAAAGAAACACACAAGGGCGTGGGGAGCTGGCGAAAAGGCAACACTGAGAAATCCACCCTCTGAAACGGACGAAGATGGGCAACAGAGGCTAGCTCAGGTGGCAATCTTTAAGCAAAAGAAACACACAAGGGCGTGGAGACCTGGGGAAAAAGCAACACGGAGAAATCCACCCTCTGAAACTGAGGAAGATGGGCAAGAGAGGCTACCTCAGGTGGCAATCCTTAAGCAAAAACAAAGCACAAAGGCGTGGAGCCCTGGGGACAAAGCAACCCTGAAATATCTACCCTCTGAAACTGAGGAAGATGGGCAAGAGAGGCTAGCTCAGGTGGCAATCGTTAAGCAAAAACAAAACACAAAGGCGTGGAGACCTGGGGAAAAAGCAACCCTGAAATATCTACCCTCTGAAACTGAGGAAGATGGGCAAGAGAGGCTGGCTTCAGGTGGCAATCTTTAAGCAAAAGAAACACACAAGGGCGTGGAGGCCTGGGGAAAAAGCAACACGGAGAAATCCACCCTCTGAAACTGAGGGACATGGGCAAAAGAAGCTAGCTCAGGTTGCAACCTTTAAGCAGAAAAAAAACACAAGGGCGTGCAGACCTGGCAAAAAAGCAACAGTGAGAAATCTACCCTCTGAAACCGACGAAGATGGACAACAGAGGCTAGCTCAGGTGGCAATTTTTAAGGAAAAATAAAAGGAAGTGCGTGGAGACCTGGGGAAAAAGCAACACGGAGAAATCTACCCTCTAGAACTGAGAAAGAAGCGCAACAGAGGCTAGCTCAGGTGGCAATCTTTAAGCAAAAAAAATAAGATAAAAAAATACAATGGCGAGGAGACCCGGTCAAAAAGCAACCCTGAAAAAGGTACCCTCTGAAACTGAGGAAGCAGGGCAACAGTGCCTAGCTCAGGTGACAATCTTTAAGCAAAAGAAACACACAAGGGCGTGGGGAGCTGGCGAAAAGGCAACACTGAGAAATCCACCCTCTGAAACGGACGAAGATGGGCAACAGAGGCTAGCTCAGGTGGCAATCTTTAAGCAAAAGAAACACACAAGGGCGTGGAGACCTGGGGAAAAAGCAACACGGAGAAATCCACCCTCTGAAACTGAGGAAGATGGGCAAGAGAGGCTACCTCAGGTGGCAATCCTTAAGCAAAAACAAAGCACAAAGGCGTGGAGCCCTGGGGACAAAGCAACCCTGAAATATCTACCCTCTGAAACTGAGGAACATGGGCAAGAGAGGCTGGCTTCAGGTGGCAATCTTTAAGCAAAAGAAACACACAAGGGCGTGGGGAGCTGGGGAAAAAGCAACCCTGAAATATCTACCCTCTGAAACTGAGGAAGATGGGCAAGAGAGGCTGGCTTCAGGTGGCAATCTTTAAGCAAAAGAAACACACAAGGGCGTGGGGAGCTGGGGAAAAGGCAACACTGAGAAATCCACCCTCTGAAACGGACGAAGATGGGCAACAGAGGCTAGCTCAGGTGGCAATCGTTAAGCAAAAGAAACACACAAGGGCGTGGAGGCCTGGGGAAAAAGCAACACGGAGAAATCCACCCTCTGAAACTGAGGGACATGGGCAAAAGAAGCTAGCTCAGGTTGCAACCTTTAAGCAGAAAAAAAACACAAGGGCGTGCAGACCTGGCAAAAAAGCCACAGTGAGAAATCTACCCTCTGAAACCGACGAAGATGGACAACAGAGGCTAGCTCAGGTGGCAATTTTTAAGGAAAAATAAAAGGAAGTGCGTGGAGACCTGGGGAAAAAGCAACACGGAGAAATCTACCCTCTAGAACTGAGAAAGAAGCGCAACAGAGGCTAGCTCAGGTGGCAATCTTTAAGCAAAAAAAATAAGATAAAAAAATACAATGGCGAGGAGACCCGGTGAAAAAGCAACCCTGAAAAAGGTACCCTCTGAAACTGAGGAAGCAGGGCAACAGTGCCTAGCTCAGGTGACAATCTTTAAGCAAAAGAAACACACAAGGGCGTGGGGAGCTGGCGAAAAGGCAACACTGAGAAATCCACCCTCTGAAACGGACGAAGATGGGCAACAGAGGCTAGCTCAGGTGGCAATCTTTAAGCAAAAGAAACACACAAGGGCGTGGAGACCTGGGGAAAAAGCAACACGGAGAAATCCACCCTCTGAAACTGAGGAAGATGGGCAAGAGAGGCTACCTCAGGTGGCAATCCTTAAGCAAAAACAAAGCACAAAGGCGTGGAGCCCTGGGGACAAAGCAACCCTGAAATATCTACCCTCTGAAACTGAGGAACATGGGCAAGAGAGGCTAGCTCAGGTGGCAATCGTTAAGCAAAAACAAAACACAAAGGCGTGGAGACCTGGGGAAAAAGCAACCCTGAAATATCTACCCTCTGAAACTGAGGAAGATGGGCAAGAGAGGCTGGCTTCAGGTGGCAATCTTTAAGCAAAAGAAACACACAAGGGCGTGGAGGCCTGGGGAAAAAGCAACACGGAGAAATCCACCCTCTGAAACTGAGGGACATGGGCAAAAGAAGCTAGCTCAGGTTGCAACCTTTAAGCAGAAAAAAAACACAAGGGCGTGCAGACCTGGCAAAAAAGCAACAGTGAGAAATCTACCCTCTGAAACCGACGAAGATGGACAACAGAGGCTAGCTCAGGTGGCAATTTTTAAGGAAAAATAAAAGGAAGTGCGTGGAGACCTGGGGAAAAAGCAACACGGAGAAATCTACCCTCTAGAACTGAGAAAGAAGCGCAACAGAGGCTAGCTCAGGTGGCAATCTTTAAGCAAAAAAAATAAGATAAAAAAATACAATGGCGAGGAGACCCGGTGAAAAAGCAACCCTGAAAAAGGTACCCTCTGAAACTGAGGAAGCAGGGCAACAGTGCCTAGCTCAGGTGACAATCTTTAAGCAAAAGAAACACACAAGGGCGTGGGGAGCTGGCGAAAAGGCAACACTGAGAAATCCACCCTCTGAAACGGACGAAGATGGGCAACAGAGGCTAGCTCAGGTGGCAATCTTTAAGCAAAAGAAACACACAAGGGCGTGGAGACCTGGGGAAAAAGCAACACGGAGAAATCCACCCTCTGAAACTGAGGAAGATGGGCAAGAGAGGCTACCTCAGGTGGCAATCCTTAAGCAAAAACAAAGCACAAAGGCGTGGAGCCCTGGGGACAAAGCAACCCTGAAATATCTACCCTCTGAAACTGAGGAACATGGGCAAGAGAGGCTGGCTTCAGGTGGCAATCTTTAAGCAAAAGAAACACACAAGGGCGTGGGGAGCTGGGGAAAAAGCAACCCTGAAATATCTACCCTCTGAAACTGAGGAAGATGGGCAAGAGAGGCTGGCTTCAGGTGGCAATCTTTAAGCAAAAGAAACACACAAGGGCGTGGGGAGCTGGGGAAAAGGCAACACTGAGAAATCCACCCTCTGAAACGGACGAAGATGGGCAACAGAGGCTAGCTCAGGTGGCAATCGTTAAGCAAAAGAAACACACAAGGGCGTGGAGGCCTGGGGAAAAAGCAACACGGAGAAATCCACCCTCTGAAACTGAGGGACATGGGCAAAAGAAGCTAGCTCAGGTTGCAACCTTTAAGCAGAAAAAAAACACAAGGGCGTGCAGACCTGGCAAAAAAGCCACAGTGAGAAATCTACCCTCTGAAACCGACGAAGATGGACAACAGAGGCTAGCTCAGGTGGCAATTTTTAAGGAAAAATAAAAGGAAGTGCGTGGAGACCTGGGGAAAAAGCAACACGGAGAAATCTACCCTCTAGAACTGAGAAAGAAGCGCAACAGAGGCTAGCTCAGGTGGCAATCTTTAAGCAAAAAAAATAAGATAAAAAAATACAATGGCGAGGAGACCCGGTGAAAAAGCAACCCTGAAAAAGGTACCCTCTGAAACTGAGGAAGCAGGGCAACAGTGCCTAGCTCAGGTGACAATCTTTAAGCAAAAGAAACACACAAGGGCGTGGGGAGCTGGCGAAAAGGCAACACTGAGAAATCCACCCTCTGAAACGGACGAAGATGGGCAACAGAGGCTAGCTCAGGTGGCAATCTTTAAGCAAAAGAAACACACAAGGGCGTGGAGACCTGGGGAAAAAGCAACACGGAGAAATCCACCCTCTGAAACTGAGGAAGATGGGCAAGAGAGGCTACCTCAGGTGGCAATCCTTAAGCAAAAACAAAGCACAAAGGCGTGGAGCCCTGGGGACAAAGCAACCCTGAAATATCTACCCTCTGAAACTGAGGAACATGGGCAAGAGAGGCTAGCTCAGGTGGCAATCGTTAAGCAAAAACAAAACACAAAGGCGTGGAGACCTGGGGAAAAAGCAACCCTGAAATATCTACCCTCTGAAACTGAGGAAGATGGGCAAGAGAGGCTGGCTTCAGGTGGCAATCTTTAAGCAAAAGAAACACACAAGGGCGTGGAGGCCTGGGGAAAAAGCAACACGGAGAAATCCACCCTCTGAAACTGAGGGACATGGGCAAAAGAAGCTAGCTCAGGTTGCAACCTTTAAGCAGAAAAAAAACACAAGGGCGTGCAGACCTGGCAAAAAAGCAACAGTGAGAAATCTACCCTCTGAAACCGACGAAGATGGACAACAGAGGCTAGCTCAGGTGGCAATTTTTAAGGAAAAATAAAAGGAAGTGCGTGGAGACCTGGGGAAAAAGCAACACGGAGAAATCTACCCTCTAGAACTGAGAAAGAAGCGCAACAGAGGCTAGCTCAGGTGGCAATCTTTAAGCAAAAAAAATAAGATAAAAAAATACAATGGCGAGGAGACCCGGTGAAAAAGCAACCCTGAAAAAGGTACCCTCTGAAACTGAGGAAGCAGGGCAACAGTGCCTAGCTCAGGTGACAATCTTTAAGCAAAAGAAACACACAAGGGCGTGGGGAGCTGGCGAAAAGGCAACACTGAGAAATCCACCCTCTGAAACGGACGAAGATGGGCAACAGAGGCTAGCTCAGGTGGCAATCTTTAAGCAAAAGAAACACACAAGGGCGTGGAGACCTGGGGAAAAAGCAACACGGAGAAATCCACCCTCTGAAACTGAGGAAGATGGGCAAGAGAGGCTACCTCAGGTGGCAATCCTTAAGCAAAAACAAAGCACAAAGGCGTGGAGCCCTGGGGACAAAGCAACCCTGAAATATCTACCCTCTGAAACTGAGGAACATGGGCAAGAGAGGCTAGCTCAGGTGGCAATCGTTAAGCAAAAACAAAACACAAAGGCGTGGAGACCTGGGGAAAAAGCAACCCTGAAATATCTACCCTCTGAAACTGAGGAAGATGGGCAAGAGAGGCTGGCTTCAGGTGGCAATCTTTAAGCAAAAGAAACACACAAGGGCGTGGGGAGCTGGGGAAAAGGCAACACTGAGAAATCCACCCTCTGAAAGGGACGAAGATGGGCTACAGAGGCTACCTCAGGTGGCAATCGTTAAGCAAAAGAAACACACAAGGGCGTGGAGGCCTGGGGAAAAAGCAACACGGAGAAATCCACCCTCTGAAACTGAGGAACATGGGCAAAAGAAGCTAGCTCAGGTTGCAACCTTTAAGCAGAAGAAAAACACAAGGGCGTGCAGACCTGGCAAAAAAGCCACAGTGAGAAATCTACCCTCTGAAACCGACGAAGATGGACAACAGAGGCTAGCTCAGGTGGCAATTTTTAAGGAAAAATAAAAGGAAGTGCGTGGAGACCTGGGGAAAAAGCAACACGGAGAAATCTACCCTCTAGAACTGAGAAAGAAGCGCAACAGAGGCTAGCTCAGGTGGCAATCTTTAAGCAAAAAAAATAAAATAAAAAAATACAATGGCGAGGAGACCCGGTCAAAAAGCAACCCTGAAAAAGGTACCCTCTGAAACTGAGGAAGCAGGGCAACAGTGCCTAGCTCAGGTGACAATCTTTAAGCAAAAGAAACACACAAGGGCGTGGGGAGCTGGCGAAAAGGCAACACTGAGAAATCCAGCCTCTGAAACGGACGAAGATGGGCAACAGAGGCTAGCTCAGGTGGCAATCTTTAAGCAAAAGAAACACACAAGGGCGTGGAGACCTGGGGAAAAAGCAACACGGAGAAATCCACCCTCTGAAACTGAGGAAGATGGGCAAGAGAGGCTACCTCAGGTGGCAATCCTTAAGCAAAAACAAAGCACAAAGGCGTGGAGCCCTGGGGACAAAGCAACCCTGAAATATCTACCCTCTGAAACTGAGGAACATGGGCAAGAGAGGCTAGCTCAGGTGGCAATCGTTAAGCAAAAACAAAACACAAAGGCGTGGGGACCTGGGGAAAAAGCAACCCTGAAATATCTACCCTCTGAAACTGAGGAAGATGGGCAAGAGAGGCTGGCTTCAGGTGGCAATCTTTAAGCAAAAGAAACACACAAGGGCGTGGGGAGCTGGGGAAAAGGCAACACTGAGAAATCCACCCTCTGAAAGGGACGAAGATGGGCTACAGAGGCTACCTCAGGTGGCAATCGTTAAGCAAAAGAAACACACAAGGGCGTGGAGGCCTGGGGAAAAAGCAACACGGAGAAATCCACCCTCTGAAACTGAGGAACATGGGCAAAAGAAGCTAGCTCAGGTTGCAACCTTTAAGCAGAAAAAAAACACAAGGGCGTGCAGACCTGGCAAAAAAGCAACAGTGAGAAATCTACCCTCTGAAACCGACGAAGATGGACAACAGAGGCTAGCTCAGGTGGCAATTTTTAAGGAAAAATAAAAGGAAGTGCGTGGAGACCTGGGGAAAAAGCAACACGGAGAAATCTACCCTCTAGAACTGAGAAAGAAGCGCAACAGAGGCTAGCTCAGGTGGCAATCTTTAAGCAAAAAAAATAAAATAAAAAAAAACAATGGCGAGGAGACCCGGTCAAAAAGCAACCCTGAAAAAGGTACCCTCTGAAACTGAGGAAGCAGGGCAACAGTGCCTAGCTCAGGTGACAATCTTTAAGCAAAAGAAACACACAAGGGCGTGGGGAGCTGGCGAAAAGGCAACACTGAGAAATCCACCCTCTGAAACGGACGAAGATGGGCAACAGAGGCTAGCTCAGGTGGCAATCTTTAAGCAAAAAAAATAAGATAAAAAAATACAATGGCGAGGAGACCCGGTCAAAAAGCAACCCTGAAAAAGGTACCCTCTGAAACTGAGGAAGCAGGGCAACAGTGCCTAGCTCAGGTGACAATCTTTAAGCAAAAGAAACACACAAGGGCGTGGGGAGCTGGCGAAAAGGCAACACTGAGAAATCCAGCCTCTGAAACGGACGAAGATGGGCAACAGAGGCTAGCTCAGGTGGCAATCTTTAAGCAAAAGAAACACACAAGGGCGTGGAGACCTGGGGAAAAAGCAACACGGAGAAATCCACCCTCTGAAACTGAGGAAGATGGGCAAGAGAGGCTACCTCAGGTGGCAATCCTTAAGCAAAAACAAAGCACAAAGGCGTGGAGCCCTGGGGACAAAGCAACTCTGAAATATCTACCCTCTGAAACTGAGGAACATGGCCAAGAGAGGCTAGCTCAGGTGGCAATCGTTAAGCAAAAACAAAACACAAAGGCGTGGAGACCTGGGGAAAAAGCAACCCTGAAATATCTACCCTCTGAAACTGAGGAAGATGGGCAAGAGAGGCTGGCTTCAGGTGGCAATCTTTAAGCAAAAGAAACACACAAGGGCGTGGGGAGCTGGGGAAAAGGCAACACTGAGAAATCCACCCTCTGAAACGGACGAAGATGGGCAACAGAGGCTACCTCAGGTGGCAATCGTTAAGCAAAAGAAACACACAAGGGCGTGGAGGCCTGGGGAAAAAGCAACACGGAGAAATCCACCCTCTGAAACTGAGGAACATGGGCAAAAGAAGCTAGCTCAGGTTGCAACCTTTAAGCAGAAGAAAAACACAAGGGCGTGCAGACCTGGCAAAAAAGCAACAGTGAGAAATCTACCCTCTGAAACCGACGAAGATGGACAACAGAGGCTAGCTCAGGTGGCAATTTTTAAGGAAAAATAAAAGGAAGTGCGTGGAGACCTGGGGAAAAAGCAACACGGAGAAATCTACCCTCTAGAACTGAGAAAGAAGCGCAACAGAGGCTAGCTCAGGTGGCAATCTTTAAGCAAAAAAAATAAGATAAAAAAATACAATGGCGAGGAGACCCGGTGAAAAAGCAACCCTGAAAAAGGTACCCTCTGAAACTGAGGAAGCAGGGCAACAGTGCCTAGCTCAGGTGACAATCTTTAAGCAAAAGAAACACACAAGGGCGTGGGGAGCTGGCGAAAAGGCAACACTGAGAAATCCACCCTCTGAAACGGACGAAGATGGGCAACAGAGGCTAGCTCAGGTGGCAATCTTTAAGCAAAAGAAACACACAAGGGCGTGGAGACCTGGGGAAAAAGCAACACGGAGAAATCCACCCTCTGAAACTGAGGAAGATGGGCAAGAGAGGCTACCTCAGGTGGCAATCCTTAAGCAAAAACAAAGCACAAAGGCGTGGAGCCCTGGGGACAAAGCAACCCTGAAATATCTACCCTCTGAAACTGAGGAACATGGGCAAGAGAGGCTAGCTCAGGTGGCAATCGTTAAGCAAAAACAAAACACAAAGGCGTGGAGACCTGGGGAAAAAGCAACCCTGAAATATCTACCCTCTGAAACTGAGGAAGATGGGCAAGAGAGGCTGGCTTCAGGTGGCAATCTTTAAGCAAAAGAAACACACAAGGGCGTGGGGAGCTGGGGAAAAGGCAACACTGAGAAATCCACCCTCTGAAAGGGACGAAGATGGGCTACAGAGGCTACCTCAGGTGGCAATCGTTAAGCAAAAGAAACACACAAGGGCGTGGAGGCCTGGGGAAAAAGCAACACGGAGAAATCCACCCTCTGAAACTGAGGAACATGGGCAAAAGAAGCTAGCTCAGGTTGCAACCTTTAAGCAGAAGAAAAACACAAGGGCGTGCAGACCTGGCAAAAAAGCCACAGTGAGAAATCTACCCTCTGAAACCGACGAAGATGGACAACAGAGGCTAGCTCAGGTGGCAATTTTTAAGGAAAAATAAAAGGAAGTGCGTGGAGACCTGGGGAAAAAGCAACACGGAGAAATCTACCCTCTAGAACTGAGAAAGAAGCGCAACAGAGGCTAGCTCAGGTGGCAATCTTTAAGCAAAAAAAATAAAATAAAAAAATACAATGGCGAGGAGACCCGGTCAAAAAGCAACCCTGAAAAAGGTACCCTCTGAAACTGAGGAAGCAGGGCAACAGTGCCTAGCTCAGGTGACAATCTTTAAGCAAAAGAAACACACAAGGGCGTGGGGAGCTGGCGAAAAGGCAACACTGAGAAATCCAGCCTCTGAAACGGACGAAGATGGGCAACAGAGGCTAGCTCAGGTGGCAATCTTTAAGCAAAAGAAACACACAAGGGCGTGGAGACCTGGGGAAAAAGCAACACGGAGAAATCCACCCTCTGAAACTGAGGAAGATGGGCAAGAGAGGCTACCTCAGGTGGCAATCCTTAAGCAAAAACAAAGCACAAAGGCGTGGAGCCCTGGGGACAAAGCAACCCTGAAATATCTACCCTCTGAAACTGAGGAACATGGGCAAGAGAGGCTAGCTCAGGTGGCAATCGTTAAGCAAAAACAAAACACAAAGGCGTGGGGACCTGGGGAAAAAGCAACCCTGAAATATCTACCCTCTGAAACTGAGGAAGATGGGCAAGAGAGGCTGGCTTCAGGTGGCAATCTTTAAGCAAAAGAAACACACAAGGGCGTGGGGAGCTGGGGAAAAGGCAACACTGAGAAATCCACCCTCTGAAAGGGACGAAGATGGGCTACAGAGGCTACCTCAGGTGGCAATCGTTAAGCAAAAGAAACACACAAGGGCGTGGAGGCCTGGGGAAAAAGCAACACGGAGAAATCCACCCTCTGAAACTGAGGAACATGGGCAAAAGAAGCTAGCTCAGGTTGCAACCTTTAAGCAGAAAAAAAACACAAGGGCGTGCAGACCTGGCAAAAAAGCAACAGTGAGAAATCTACCCTCTGAAACCGACGAAGATGGACAACAGAGGCTAGCTCAGGTGGCAATTTTTAAGGAAAAATAAAAGGAAGTGCGTGGAGACCTGGGGAAAAAGCAACACGGAGAAATCTACCCTCTAGAACTGAGAAAGAAGCGCAACAGAGGCTAGCTCAGGTGGCAATCTTTAAGCAAAAAAAATAAAATAAAAAAAAACAATGGCGAGGAGACCCGGTCAAAAAGCAACCCTGAAAAAGGTACCCTCTGAAACTGAGGAAGCAGGGCAACAGTGCCTAGCTCAGGTGACAATCTTTAAGCAAAAGAAACACACAAGGGCGTGGGGAGCTGGCGAAAAGGCAACACTGAGAAATCCACCCTCTGAAACGGACGAAGATGGGCAACAGAGGCTAGCTCAGGTGGCAATCTTTAAGCAAAAAAAATAAGATAAAAAAATACAATGGCGAGGAGACCCGGTCAAAAAGCAACCCTGAAAAAGGTACCCTCTGAAACTGAGGAAGCAGGGCAACAGTGCCTAGCTCAGGTGACAATCTTTAAGCAAAAGAAACACACAAGGGCGTGGGGAGCTGGCGAAAAGGCAACACTGAGAAATCCAGCCTCTGAAACGGACGAAGATGGGCAACAGAGGCTAGCTCAGGTGGCAATCTTTAAGCAAAAGAAACACACAAGGGCGTGGAGACCTGGGGAAAAAGCAACACGGAGAAATCCACCCTCTGAAACTGAGGAAGATGGGCAAGAGAGGCTACCTCAGGTGGCAATCCTTAAGCAAAAACAAAGCACAAAGGCGTGGAGCCCTGGGGACAAAGCAACTCTGAAATATCTACCCTCTGAAACTGAGGAACATGGGCAAGAGAGGCTAGCTCAGGTGGCAATCGTTAAGCAAAAACAAAACACAAAGGCGTGGAGACCTGGGGAAAAAGCAACCCTGAAATATCTACCCTCTGAAACTGAGGAAGATGGGCAAGAGAGGCTGGCTTCAGGTGGCAATCTTTAAGCAAAAGAAACACACAAGGGCGTGGGGAGCTGGGGAAAAGGCAACACTGAGAAATCCACCCTCTGAAACGGACGAAGATGGGCAACAGAGGCTACCTCAGGTGGCAATCGTTAAGCAAAAGAAACACACAAGGGCGTGGAGGCCTGGGGAAAAAGCAACACGGAGAAATCCACCCTCTGAAACTGAGGAACATGGGCAAAAGAAGCTAGCTCAGGTTGCAACCTTTAAGCAGAAGAAAAACACAAGGGCGTGCAGACCTGGCAAAAAAGCAACAGTGAGAAATCTACCCTCTGAAACCGACGAAGATGGACAACAGAGGCTAGCTCAGGTGGCAATTTTTAAGGAAAAATAAAAGGAAGTGCGTGGAGACCTGGGGAAAAAGCAACACGGAGAAATCTACCCTCTAGAACTGAGAAAGAAGCGCAACAGAGGCTAGCTCAGGTGGCAATCTTTAAGCAAAAAAAATAAGATAAAAAAATACAATGGCGAGGAGACCCGGTGAAAAAGCAACCCTGAAAAAGGTACCCTCTGAAACTGAGGAAGCAGGGCAACAGTGCCTAGCTCAGGTGACAATCTTTAAGCAAAAGAAACACACAAGGGCGTGGGGAGCTGGCGAAAAGGCAACACTGAGAAATCCACCCTCTGAAACGGACGAAGATGGGCAACAGAGGCTAGCTCAGGTGGCAATCTTTAAGCAAAAGAAACACACAAGGGCGTGGAGACCTGGGGAAAAAGCAACACGGAGAAATCCACCCTCTGAAACTGAGGAAGATGGGCAAGAGAGGCTACCTCAGGTGGCAATCCTTAAGCAAAAACAAAGCACAAAGGCGTGGAGCCCTGGGGACAAAGCAACCCTGAAATATCTACCCTCTGAAACTGAGGAACATGGCCAAGAGAGGCTAGCTCAGGTGGCAATCGTTAAGCAAAAACAAAACACAAAGGCGTGGAGACCTGGGGAAAAAGCAACCCTGAAATATCTACCCTCTGAAACTGAGGAAGATGGGCAAGAGAGGCTGGCTTCAGGTGGCAATCTTTAAGCAAAAGAAACACACAAGGGCGTGGGGAGCTGGGGAAAAGGCAACACTGAGAAATCCACCCTCTGAAAGGGACGAAGATGGGCTACAGAGGCTACCTCAGGTGGCAATCGTTAAGCAAAAGAAACACACAAGGGCGTGGAGGCCTGGGGAAAAAGCAACACGGAGAAATCCACCCTCTGAAACTGAGGAACATGGGCAAAAGAAGCTAGCTCAGGTTGCAACCTTTAAGCAGAAGAAAAACACAAGGGCGTGCAGACCTGGCAAAAAAGCAACAGTGAGAAATCTACCCTCTGAAACCGACGAAGATGGACAACAGAGGCTAGCTCAGGTGGCAATTTTTAAGGAAAAATAAAAGGAAGTGCGTGGAGACCTGGGGAAAAAGCAACACGGAGAAATCTACCCTCTAGAACTGAGAAAGAAGCGCAACAGAGGCTAGCTCAGGTGGCAATCTTTAAGCAAAAAAAATAAAATAAAAAAATACAATGGCGAGGAGACCCGGTCAAAAAGCAACCCTGAAAAAGGTACCCTCTGAAACTGAGGAAGCAGGGCAACAGTGCCTAGCTCAGGTGACAATCTTTAAGCAAAAGAAACACACAAGGGCGTGGGGAGCTGGCGAAAAGGCAACACTGAGAAATCCAGCCTCTGAAACGGACGAAGATGGGCAACAGAGGCTAGCTCAGGTGGCAATCTTTAAGCAAAAGAAACACACAAGGGCGTGGAGACCTGGGGAAAAAGCAACACGGAGAAATCCACCCTCTGAAACTGAGGAAGATGGGCAAGAGAGGCTACCTCAGGTGGCAATCCTTAAGCAAAAACAAAGCACAAAGGCGTGGAGCCCTGGGGACAAAGCAACCCTGAAATATCTACCCTCTGAAACTGAGGAACATGGGCAAGAGAGGCTAGCTCAGGTGGCAATCGTTAAGCAAAAACAAAACACAAAGGCGTGGGGACCTGGGGAAAAAGCAACCCTGAAATATCTACCCTCTGAAACTGAGGAAGATGGGCAAGAGAGGCTGGCTTCAGGTGGCAATCTTTAAGCAAAAGAAACACACAAGGGCGTGGGGAGCTGGGGAAAAGGCAACACTGAGAAATCCACCCTCTGAAAGGGACGAAGATGGGCTACAGAGGCTACCTCAGGTGGCAATCGTTAAGCAAAAGAAACACACAAGGGCGTGGAGGCCTGGGGAAAAAGCAACACGGAGAAATCCACCCTCTGAAACTGAGGAACATGGGCAAAAGAAGCTAGCTCAGGTTGCAACCTTTAAGCAGAAAAAAAACACAAGGGCGTGCAGACCTGGCAAAAAAGCAACAGTGAGAAATCTACCCTCTGAAACCGACGAAGATGGACAACAGAGGCTAGCTCAGGTGGCAATTTTTAAGGAAAAATAAAAGGAAGTGCGTGGAGACCTGGGGAAAAAGCAACACGGAGAAATCTACCCTCTAGAACTGAGAAAGAAGCGCAACAGAGGCTAGCTCAGGTGGCAATCTTTAAGCAAAAAAAATAAAATAAAAAAAAACAATGGCGAGGAGACCCGGTCAAAAAGCAACCCTGAAAAAGGTACCCTCTGAAACTGAGGAAGCAGGGCAACAGTGCCTAGCTCAGGTGACAATCTTTAAGCAAAAGAAACACACAAGGGCGTGGGGAGCTGGCGAAAAGGCAACACTGAGAAATCCAGCCTCTGAAACGGACGAAGATGGGCAACAGAGGCTAGCTCAGGTGGCAATCTTTAAGCAAAAAAAATAAGATAAAAAAATACAATGGCGAGGAGACCCGGTCAAAAAGCAACCCTGAAAAAGGTACCCTCTGAAACTGAGGAAGCAGGGCAACAGTGCCTAGCTCAGGTGACAATCTTTAAGCAAAAGAAACACACAAGGGCGTGGGGAGCTGGCGAAAAGGCAACACTGAGAAATCCAGCCTCTGAAACGGACGAAGATGGGCAACAGAGGCTAGCTCAGGTGGCAATCTTTAAGCAAAAGAAACACACAAGGGCGTGGAGACCTGGGGAAAAAGCAACACGGAGAAATCCACCCTCTGAAACTGAGGAAGATGGGCAAGAGAGGCTACCTCAGGTGGCAATCCTTAAGCAAAAACAAAGCACAAAGGCGTGGAGCCCTGGGGACAAAGCAACTCTGAAATATCTACCCTCTGAAACTGAGGAACATGGCCAAGAGAGGCTAGCTCAGGTGGCAATCGTTAAGCAAAAACAAAACACAAAGGCGTGGAGACCTGGGGAAAAAGCAACCCTGAAATATCTACCCTCTGAAACTGAGGAAGATGGGCAAGAGAGGCTGGCTTCAGGTGGCAATCTTTAAGCAAAAGAAACACACAAGGGCGTGGGGAGCTGGGGAAAAGGCAACACTGAGAAATCCACCCTCTGAAACGGACGAAGATGGGCAACAGAGGCTACCTCAGGTGGCAATCGTTAAGCAAAAGAAACACACAAGGGCGTGGAGGCCTGGGGAAAAAGCAACACGGAGAAATCCACCCTCTGAAACTGAGGAACATGGGCAAAAGAAGCTAGCTCAGGTTGCAACCTTTAAGCAGAAGAAAAACACAAGGGCGTGCAGACCTGGCAAAAAAGCAACAGTGAGAAATCTACCCTCTGAAACCGACGAAGATGGACAACAGAGGCTAGCTCAGGTGGCAATTTTTAAGGAAAAATAAAAGGAAGTGCGTGGAGACCTGGGGAAAAAGCAACACGGAGAAATCTACCCTCTAGAACTGAGAAAGAAGCGCAACAGAGGCTAGCTCAGGTGGCAATCTTTAAGCAAAAAAAATAAGATAAAAAAATACAATGGCGAGGAGACCCGGTGAAAAAGCAACCCTGAAAAAGGTACCCTCTGAAACTGAGGAAGCAGGGCAACAGTGCCTAGCTCAGGTGACAATCTTTAAGCAAAAGAAACACACAAGGGCGTGGGGAGCTGGCGAAAAGGCAACACTGAGAAATCCACCCTCTGAAACGGACGAAGATGGGCAACAGAGGCTAGCTCAGGTGGCAATCTTTAAGCAAAAGAAACACACAAGGGCGTGGAGACCTGGGGAAAAAGCAACACGGAGAAATCCACCCTCTGAAACTGAGGAAGATGGGCAAGAGAGGCTACCTCAGGTGGCAATCCTTAAGCAAAAACAAAGCACAAAGGCGTGGAGCCCTGGGGACAAAGCAACTCTGAAATATCTACCCTCTGAAACTGAGGAACATGGCCAAGAGAGGCTAGCTCAGGTGGCAATCGTTAAGCAAAAACAAAACACAAAGGCGTGGAGACCTGGGGAAAAAGCAACCCTGAAATATCTACCCTCTGAAACTGAGGAAGATGGGCAAGAGAGGCTGGCTTCAGGTGGCAATCTTTAAGCAAAAGAAACACACAAGGGCGTGGGGAGCTGGGGAAAAGGCAACACTGAGAAATCCACCCTCTGAAAGGGACGAAGATGGGCTACAGAGGCTACCTCAGGTGGCAATCGTTAAGCAAAAGAAACACACAAGGGCGTGGAGGCCTGGGGAAAAAGCAACACGGAGAAATCCACCCTCTGAAACTGAGGAACATGGGCAAAAGAAGCTAGCTCAGGTTGCAACCTTTAAGCAGAAGAAAAACACAAGGGCGTGCAGACCTGGCAAAAAAGCAACAGTGAGAAATCTACCCTCTGAAACCGACGAAGATGGACAACAGAGGCTAGCTCAGGTGGCAATTTTTAAGGAAAAATAAAAGGAAGTGCGTGGAGACCTGGGGAAAAAGCAACACGGAGAAATCTACCCTCTAGAACTGAGAAAGAAGCGCAACAGAGGCTAGCTCAGGTGGCAATCTTTAAGCAAAAAAAATAAAATAAAAAAATACAATGGCGAGGAGACCCGGTCAAAAAGCAACCCTGAAAAAGGTACCCTCTGAAACTGAGGAAGCAGGGCAACAGTGCCTAGCTCAGGTGACAATCTTTAAGCAAAAGAAACACACAAGGGCGTGGGGAGCTGGCGAAAAGGCAACACTGAGAAATCCAGCCTCTGAAACGGACGAAGATGGGCAACAGAGGCTAGCTCAGGTGGCAATCTTTAAGCAAAAGAAACACACAAGGGCGTGGAGACCTGGGGAAAAAGCAACACGGAGAAATCCACCCTCTGAAACTGAGGAAGATGGGCAAGAGAGGCTACCTCAGGTGGCAATCCTTAAGCAAAAACAAAGCACAAAGGCGTGGAGCCCTGGGGACAAAGCAACCCTGAAATATCTACCCTCTGAAACTGAGGAACATGGGCAAGAGAGGCTAGCTCAGGTGGCAATCGTTAAGCAAAAACAAAACACAAAGGCGTGGGGACCTGGGGAAAAAGCAACCCTGAAATATCTACCCTCTGAAACTGAGGAAGATGGGCAAGAGAGGCTGGCTTCAGGTGGCAATCTTTAAGCAAAAGAAACACACAAGGGCGTGGGGAGCTGGGGAAAAGGCAACACTGAGAAATCCACCCTCTGAAAGGGACGAAGATGGGCTACAGAGGCTACCTCAGGTGGCAATCGTTAAGCAAAAGAAACACACAAGGGCGTGGAGGCCTGGGGAAAAAGCAACACGGAGAAATCCACCCTCTGAAACTGAGGAACATGGGCAAAAGAAGCTAGCTCAGGTTGCAACCTTTAAGCAGAAAAAAAACACAAGGGCGTGCAGACCTGGCAAAAAAGCAACAGTGAGAAATCTACCCTCTGAAACCGACGAAGATGGACAACAGAGGCTAGCTCAGGTGGCAATTTTTAAGGAAAAATAAAAGGAAGTGCGTGGAGACCTGGGGAAAAAGCAACACGGAGAAATCTACCCTCTAGAACTGAGAAAGAAGCGCAACAGAGGCTAGCTCAGGTGGCAATCTTTAAGCAAAAAAAATAAAATAAAAAAAAACAATGGCGAGGAGACCCGGTCAAAAAGCAACCCTGAAAAAGGTACCCTCTGAAACTGAGGAAGCAGGGCAACAGTGCCTAGCTCAGGTGACAATCTTTAAGCAAAAGAAACACACAAGGGCGTGGGGAGCTGGCGAAAAGGCAAGACTGAGAAATCCAGCCTCTGAAACGGACGAAGATGGGCAACAGAGGCTAGCTCAGGTGGCAATCTTTAAGCAAAAAAAATAAGATAAAAAAATACAATGGCGAGGAGACCCGGTTAAAAAGCAACCCTGAAAAAGGTACCCTCTGAAACTGAGGAAGCAGGGCAACAGTGCCTAGCTCAGGTGACAATCTTTAAGCAAAAGAAACACACAAGGGCGTGGGGAGCTGGCGAAAAGGCAACACTGAGAAATCCAGCCTCTGAAACGGACGAAGATGGGCAACAGAGGCTAGCTCAGGTGGCAATCTTTAAGCAAAAGAAACACACAAGGGCGTGGAGACCTGGGGAAAAAGCAACACGGAGAAATCCACCCTCTGAAACTGAGGAAGATGGGCAAGAGAGGCTACCTCAGGTGGCAATCCTTAAGCAAAAACAAAGCACAAAGGCGTGGAGCCCTGGGGACAAAGCAACCCTGAAATATCTACCCTCTGAAACTGAGGAACATGGGCAAGAGAGGCTAGCTCAGGTGGCAATCGTTAAGCAAAAACAAAACACAAAGGCGTGGAGACCTGGGGAAAAAGCAACCCTGAAATATCTACCCTCTGAAACTGAGGAAGATGGGCAAGAGAGGCTGGCTTCAGGTGGCAATCTTTAAGCAAAAGAAACACACAAGGGCGTGGGGAGCTGGGGAAAAGGCAACACTGAGAAATCCACCCTCTGAAACGGACGAAGATGGGCAACAGAGGCTACCTCAGGTGGCAATCGTTAAGCAAAAGAAACACACAAGGGCGTGGAGGCCTGGGGAAAAAGCAACACGGAGAAATCCACCCTCTGAAACTGAGGGACATGGGCAAAAGAAGCTAGCTCAGGTTGCAACCTTTAAGCAGAAGAAAAACACAAGGGCGTGCAGACCTGGCAAAAAAGCAACAGTGAGAAATCTACCCTCTGAAACCGACGAAGATGGACAACAGAGGCTAGCTCAGGTGGCAATTTTTAAGGAAAAATAAAAGGAAGTGCGTGGAGACCTGGGGAAAAAGCAACACGGAGAAATCTACCCTCTAGAACTGAGAAAGAAGCGCAACAGAGGCTAGCTCAGGTGGCAATCTTTAAGCAAAAAAAATAAGATAAAAAAATACAATGGCGAGGAGACCCGGTGAAAAAGCAACCCTGAAAAAGGTACCCTCTGAAACTGAGGAAGCAGGGCAACAGTGCCTAGCTCAGGTGACAATCTTTAAGCAAAAGAAACACACAAGGGCGTGGGGAGCTGGCGAAAAGGCAACACTGAGAAATCCAGCCTCTGAAACGGACGAAGATGGGCAACAGAGGCTAGCTCAGGTGGCAATCTTTAAGCAAAAGAAACACACAGGGGCGTGGAGACCTGGGGAAAAAGCAACACGGAGAAATCCACCCTCTGAAACTGAGGAAGATGGGCAAGAGAGGCTACCTCAGGTGGCAATCCTTAAGCAAAAACAAAGCACAAAGGCGTGGAGCCCTGGGGACAAAGCAACCCTGAAATATCTACCCTCTGAAACTGAGGAACATGGGCAAGAGAGGCTAGCTCAGGTGGCAATCGTTAAGCAAAAACAAAACACAAAGGCGTGGGGACCTGGGGAAAAAGCAACCCTGAAATATCTACCCTCTGAAACTGAGGAAGATGGGCAAGAGAGGCTGGCTTCAGGTGGCAATCTTTAAGCAAAAGAAACACACAAGGGCGTGGGGAGCTGGGGAAAAGGCAACACTGAGAAATCCACCCTCTGAAACGGACGAAGATGGGCAACAGAGGCTACCTCAGGTGGCAATCGTTAAGCAAAAGAAACACACAAGGGCGTGGAGGCCTGGGGAAAAAGCAACACGGAGAAATCCACCCTCTGAAACTGAGGAACATGGGCAAAAGAAGCTAGCTCAGGTTGCAACCTTTAAGCAGAAGAAAAACACAAGGGCGTGCAGACCTGGCAAAAAAGCAACAGTGAGAAATCTACCCTCTGAAACCGACGAAGATGGACAACAGAGGCTAGCTCAGGTGGCAATTTTTAAGGAAAAATAAAAGGAAGTGCGTGGAGACCTGGGGAAAAAGCAACACGGAGAAATCTACCCTCTAGAACTGAGAAAGAAGCGCAACAGAGGCTAGCTCAGGTGGCAATCTTTAAGCAAAAAAAATAAAATAAAAAAATACAATGGCGAGGAGACCCGGTCAAAAAGCAACCCTGAAAAAGGTACCCTCTGAAACTGAGGAAGCAGGGCAACAGTGCCTAGCTCAGGTGACAATCTTTAAGCAAAAGAAACACACAAGGGCGTGGGGAGCTGGCGAAAAGGCAACACTGAGAAATCCAGCCTCTGAAACGGACGAAGATGGGCAACAGAGGCTAGCTCAGGTGGCAATCTTTAAGCAAAAGAAACACACAAGGGCGTGGAGACCTGGGGAAACAGCAACACGGAGAAATCCACCCTCTGAAACTGAGGAAGATGGGCAAGAGAGGCTACCTCAGGTGGCAATCCTTAAGCAAAAACAAAGCACAAAGGCGTGGAGCCCTGGGGAAAAAGCAACCCTGAAATATCTACCCTCTGAAACTGAGGAAGATGGGCAAGAGAGGCTGGCTTCAGGTGGCAATCTTTAAGCAAAAGAAACACACAAGGGCGTGGGGAGCTGGGGAAAAGGCAACACTGAGAAATCCACCCTCTGAAAAGGACGAAGATGGGCAACAGAGGCTAGCTCAGGTGGCAATCGTTAAGCAAAAGAAACACACAAGGGCGTGGAGGCCTGGGGAAAAAGCAACACGGAGAAATCCACCCTCTGAAACTGAGGAACATGGGCAAAAGAAGCTAGCTCAGGTTGCAACCTTTAAGCAGAAGAAAAACACAAGGGCGTGCAGACCTGGCAAAAAAGCAACAGTGAGAAATCTACCCTCTGAAACCGACGAAGATGGACAACAGAGGCTAGCTCAGGTGGCAATTTTTAAGGAAAAATAAAAGGAAGTGCGTGGAGACCTGGGGAAAAAGCAACACGGAGAAATCTACCCTCTAGAACTGAGAAAGAAGCGCAACAGAGGCTAGCTCAGGTGGCAATCTTTAAGCAAAAAGAATAAAATAAAAAAATACAATGGCGAGGAGACCCGGTCAAAAAGCAACCCTTAAAAAGGTACCCTCTGAAACTGAGGAAGCAGGGCAACAGTGCCTAGCTCAGGTGACAATCTTTAAGCAAAAGAAACACACAAGGGCGTGGGGAGCTGGGGAAAAGGCAACACTGAGAAATCCACCCTCTGAAACGGACGAAGATGGGCAACAGAGGCTACCTCAGGTGGCAATCGTTAAGCCAAAGAAACACACAAGGGTGTGGAGACCTGGGGAAAAAGCAACACGGAGAAATCCACCCTCTGAAACTGAGGAACATGGGCAAAAGAAGCTAGCTCAGGTTGCAGCCTTCAAGCAGAAAAAAAAAAGACGCAAGGGCGTGGAGAGCTGGCGAAAAAGCAACACTGAGAAATCTACCCTCTGAAACCGAAGAAGATGGGCAACAGAGGCTAGCTCAGGTGGCAATCTTTAAGCAAAAAAAAAAAAATAAAAAAATACAATGGCGAGGAGACCCGGTCAAAAAGCAACCCTGAAAAAGGTACCCTCTGAAACTGAGGAAGCAGCGCAACAGTGCCTAGCTCAGGTGACAATCTTTAAGCAAAAAAAAAAAACAAAAAACAAAAAACAAAAAACAAAACCCACAATGGAGTGGAGACCCGGGGGAAATCAACACTGAAAAATACAAAAAGAATGGAAGACCAATAGACAGAGCAGGCACTTTCACCTGGGGTGGAGGAGGTACGCATGGATGACCGATAAGCGCATGAAAAGATGTGAGCTGTTCCCTGGAAAAGCAAGTGAGAAAATTAGAGGGAGACATTGTGGGGACACATGGGTGAGACTGCCTTCTTCCAAATACCGGAACAGGATCAAACTGCTAGTCAGGTCGCGGAGAAGCCAAGTCAGTCACTCACGCCTCACTGGTGGTGAAGGGAAACGGTATGGCCTCTGTGAAAAAGGGCGTGGCGGGTTCCAAAACTGACACGCCGCGGAAACAACCACCGAAAGTGGCAACCTACATAAGCCTTTGGTGTATCTTGCCTCCTAAGAGCGTCTGTATGTAGCTGGAGCCTTGGGTCATTAAGGCTTCCACAGTGATCTGTGGTGGGTGGGTGGGGGGGGGGGGCCTTGGGCCTTGGGGGTCTCCGCTGGACCTCCAGGAAGTCAGCTTTTGTGGAGTCCCGTGAGTCCTTCCAGGGAGGGAGGCATCCAACCCGAGGGTGGTCTGGAGGGCACCACTCCCACCACTCCCGGGGGCTGGGGCGGGGGGCGGGGTGGGGGCTGCGGCCACGTTCCTGTTCATTCACACAGAATCCGGGGCATGAATGTTCTTAGCAGCTCTGTTCCACACAGCCCCACACTGGAAACCACACAGACGTCCTGCGAGTCCCATCCCTTGCTCATGTCGCCGGGGCTCCGGAGGAGGGCCACTCTGTAAAAGCGGCCGCCAGATGGCGCCCAACGACCGGCGCGGAGGGGTCAGCGGGAGGGAACCGGGTCACCAGCCAGCGAGAGTGCACAGCCTGAGCCCACCGCCGGGTCAGGTCTCTCTCTGTCTCTGTCTCTGTCTCTGTCTCTGTCTCTGTCTCTCTCTGTCTCTGTCTCTGTCTCTGTCTCTCTCTGTCTCTCTCTCTCTCTCTCTTTCTCTCTGGGCCCGCTTGGGGCGGGCGGGAGGTCACCACGTGAGGCCCCAGGGTGTCCACCTCGGAGCTCCCAGGCAGCACAGGGCAACCCTGGGCGCAGAAGGAGGTGTTGGAAAATCGGCGGGGAGGGGGGTGGGGTGGGTGGGCTTGCCAGGAAGGGGACAGACTCCCCACGTGACTTCTGGGCCGGGCCGGGCGCGGGGCTGCCGGCTGGCTGACGCGGACAGAGGTGGAAAAGTCCCCGGAGATGCCACGGGGCAGGCCGGGGCTGCCGGCCCCCGCTTCCCGGAGCGGCCCGAGCACTTCCCGGGCTCCCGGGAGGACTTAGAAAATCACGGCGGGGTGGGGGGTGGGGGTCGCTGTCAAACCGAAACCATGCACGTCATCAGAGAAGGACCGTGACGACGGAGGAATTGTCCGCAGTCTGTCAGGAATTGTGTGCAGCCTGTCACTTCCGGCCCAGAGGGTCTCTCTAAGGCAGACGGACAGACAGAGCCCACAAGTCGTAGAGGAAAGGACCGAGCCGCTTGGCCGCGGAAAAGTTTACAACACAAAACAGGTCTCCCTCCGCACGGGGCCACAGCAAAGCCCAAAGACGACACACGGGGGGGAGCATGGGTGCAGATGCACGTGTGGTGATAAGAATATGGATTTCAGCAGGGCTTCCCGTCCTCATCAACAAGCAGAAGCACCCAAATGGTGGGGGTTGGGGGGCAGAGACCTCACAGCCATTCCCTCCACAAATCGAGTTCCCCGGGACATCCTCACAGCGCCGTGCTGTGAGTGTGTGTGGGTGTTTAAAATGGAGTAAATGTGGACGTGGAACTGCTCCGTGAAACCAAAATAACAACAGTCGTAGATCTTCTTTGGTCATTTAGAAAATTCTTTTTTTTTTTTTTTTCCCCAGCGGTGCACGTATTTCCCTTCCAAAAAAGAAGAACGGGAAAGGAGATGTTAAAGGCAAGCAGAGAGAGGAAAACTGTTGCAAAACAAAAGCTGAGCTCCCGTCCGAGGGAGGCCTCCTCCATTGGAGGCCTAGGAAATCATTCTGACAAAATGGAGGATCTCTGTCTTTGGTGTCGATTCCCTCAGAGGTCAAGAGAAACCTTTTCCAATGTCTTTATCAGGAGGAGACTAGAAGTTAGAGAAAAGTATCCTTTCGGGAGTGAGAAAAACAAATTCTGATTTTGCATCAGCTTCCCTCCGATCTTGAAACTCATTGACTTGATTCCATTCTGTCGACGGAAATAATCCGGAACCAATCTATCCGTGAAAATCGGGGTGCGTTTATTCTGAGCTAAAATGTGAGGACTGTGGCCCGGGGCCTTTCTTCCCGAAGGAAGAGAGGGTGCCCGGGAAGTGGGGTGTACAGAGTGCTTCTAGACCCCCAGAGAGGACGTTTCACATAGGATCGAAAGGTCCCTTGGATGATAGTCGCGAGACTGCTCTGTCGGCACAGCGATCGACAGACACTGCTGGGTGGCAGGTCTGTTGTCTGGGCCTGGGTGGTCACAGGGGAGCCGGATGGTCAAAGGTGAGCGCAACCATCCGCTCCTAGCCTAAGGAAAGATGCCTCTCCTTAAGGAAAGGCCCGAGCACGGGGAAGCTGCTCCTTTCCCTTAAGGGCATTGGTTCTTGCCGTAGGAAATGTGTAAAGCGGATCTACGATGCGATGCGTGCTCGACGGCCACGTCAGGCCCTTTTCGAAAAACACTGTCAGGCCGAATTAGGCCGACACCCAATGGCTTCCTCATAGACTCCCATAGATCCTATCGCTCGCCATTTCTATCTGTCCACTCGTTCCAATTTTAGGCCACTTGACCACGAACAGGCCTTTTTCTCAGATTATTTTCCCCGTGAAACTTTGATCACCTTTTCACAGACAAAACGATCTTTACTTTTTAGGCCCTCTTGCCTGAAGGCAGCCATCTCACTTTCCTTGAACACAAAGATGTTTCCCATATTCACTTTTAGTGGCTTTTTGTTTTGTTTTGTTTTGTTTTGAGGACGATGAGCCCTGAGCTAACTGCTGCCAATCCTCCTCTTTTTGCCGAGGAAGGCTGGCCCTGAGCTCACCTCCGTGCCCATCTTCCTCTATTTCATATGTGGGACGCCTACCACCACGTGGCTCGCCCAGCGGTGCCACGTCCACCCCCGGGATCCGAACTGGCGAACCCCGGGCCGGCGAAGCGGAACAGGCACACTTAACCAGCGCGCCACCGGGCCGGCCTAGTGGCTTTCATCGCATTTGTTAAGTAGATTTTTTAACCCTCACGAACCTTAATTTTGGTGAAAACTAAGAAGCCAGCAATTAGGAACTGTCCTTCCCATGAGCATTCCGTCGCTTGGCCAATGTCTAAACACTTGGCCACTTTTAGAAACATGGGATTTCATAGGTTTATCTTTTCCTTCGCTTTATTTGATTTCATCTCACTTTAGTTTTTGGGTGAGGAAGATCGGCCCTCACAGAGCTAACGCCTGTTGCCAATCTTCCGTTTTTGTTTTTTTTTTCCCCCCTCCCGATTTTTCTCCCCCAATCCCCCCCATGACATAGTTGTCTATCTTAGTTGAGGGCCCTTCCAGTTGTGGCATGTGGGACGCCGCCTCCACACGGCCCGACGAGCGGTGCCGTGTCCGTGCCGTGCCCGGGATCTGAACCGGCAAAACCCTGGGCCGCCGAAGGGGAGCTTGTGAACTTAACCACTCGGCCACGGGGCCGCCCCTGTCCGTGGACTTTTTTATCACCTGATTTCACCTCGCAAAACTTCAAAGCTTCAAGTTATCAGAGAGGTTTGGGAAGTTGTTTTTATTAATTTAATTAATTTATTTTTCGAGGAAGACGAGCCCCGAGCTGACACCTGCTGCCAATTCTCCTCTTTTTGCCCCGGGAGAGTGATCCCGAGCTAACATCCGTGCCCATCCCCCTCCCCTTGATAGGCGGGACGCTGACCACAGCGTGGCTCGCCAAGCGGCGCCACGTCCGCACCCTGGATCCGAACCTGCGAACCCCTGGCTGACAAAACGGAACGTGCGAACTTAACCGCTGTGCCGCCGGGCTGGCCCTTCGGGAAGTTATTTTCAGGACACGGGCCATAAACTAGAATCACCGCTACAGGTTTATCGGAGCGACATCAGCGTTCGTGGTGGATTGAGTCGTCCCCTCTGTCTCTCCCCTCCAGGGCACAACCAAAGGGACGTCTATCGACCCACCCACCAAGGATTCCCCCCCCCCCCCGCACGGCACAGCAGGATGCCTGAGAGATCCACGCAGCCCTACAGCGGCAAGTCACATTCGCACAGTCAAAATTCAATGGCAGAGACAAAACGTTAAGGTCAGTGAGAGGGAAGAGAATAACCGGCCCAGGAGCAACGGTGTGAAGAACACGGAGAAGACGGGTCCTAGACGCCGGGGTCCCCGGAGCAGTGATTTGATCAGAGGCCCGCAAACGTCCACGATCTCCACACCACGTTTATGGCCGACTGCGTGCGTGGGTCCTTTGGAATCGACCAGGCTACCGTCCGGGCCACTTTGGGACATCGTGTCCAGCTGCCCCGAGCGGTGGAGCTGTCGTTCAAGTGTAAGATGGGGCCCGTCCGGGGAGAGAATGGGGACGGGGAAAGGGAGGCCGCGGGAAGTCACAGAGTCTGAGGTGTTCGGGGGAGACTGACTCTTCTGAAGTGGAGGTGGTAGAAGGAGAGCAGCAGGATTTTTGGATTTTTGTTCCCTCTGTTAGGTATCTGGGTCCGGAGGAGAGTGGGGCGGGGGGGGGGCGGGTGGTGGTGGTGGTGGTGGGTGTGAGGCTGAGGCGGGGCTGGTGTTTCCTTTCCGAGTCAGGTGGAAGAGCTCCTCCAGTGGAGGTTTTTAGACAAGGGGTCTGGTCTGGCAGGATGGGAGGTTGCGGGTTGAGCCACAGGGGAATCTGTCGTAGCTCAGACTCGGGCCTTTGAAGAAATAGACAGAGAGAGGAGTTTTGCTCTGTCTGTCACCGCAGCCGGCACCTCAGGAGCAACAACAGGAGGCTTCCCGAATGAGTGAAGGGGCAGGAGCCAGCGTGCCCCGTGCCTCTCTCAGCCCTGCGCCGGCAGGGAAGGAAGCAGGCAGGCAGGCCTCAGGGCTACTCCCGTCCTACTGCCCGGTGGTCCCTGTCCCGGCCCCGCCCCCACTCTCCCCCTGACCCTCACCGCTCCCCAGCCCTCTTCTCAGCCAGAGAGGCGATGGGGGGGGGGGCGGTGCGGTCCCAGAACAAGTTTCCTCTCATCCGCCATCATCTTGCCACCCTGACGACTTGGCCTGAGATCCGGCCTAGGCTGTACCCGTGTGTGGTTTTCCTGTGGACAAGGGGGCCGGTTCACCATTTCGGAAGAAACCCCTAGCCTTCCACTGCCGAGTCGCCAGCCTGGGAGGGGGGAGGGGGGAGGGGGGAGGGGAGGTCAGGCCCATTCATTCCGATGGGCCTGGCGTCAGGGCTTCATTCAAGTGCAGGAAGCTCTCTCCCATGGCCTCGGGCTTTTTCCCATTGAACGGCTTTCTTCAATTCCCCCACCCTTAGGCCGCAGTCCACCAAGGGCCGGGAGGCAGGGAGGGAAGATGTTGGGGCAGGGTGGCTGTCTGAGAAACTCGCCTCATCTGGGGCAGAAAGAGTGCCCCCCTCCTTTCTCTAACCCTACTAGACTGCTTGAGGATCACGGACGGTTTGGCTCATCGATGAGCCCTGCGTTATGGGCCCGGCAAGCAAACTCCTAACGGGCAACCCGCCGCTCTAGGCGTGTGTGGGTTTTTTGATCTTTCACCTTCAAGTTCGCACGACATCGGTCCGTGTCCCCCGCCCCGGCTTCCCATGGGAAATCCTCCGTCTCTTTCCACAGACTCACTGGCGACTTCACACAGTGCCTGCCTCCTCCTCCTTAGGAAGGAAGGAAGGAAGGAAGGAAGGGGCTGACCCCGTGGCCGAGCAGTTGAGTTTGCACGCTCCGCTTCAGCGGCCCGGGGCTTGGAAGGTTCGGATCCTGGGCTCGGACACGGCACCGCTCATCAAACCACGCTGAGGTGGCGTCCCACACGGCAGAACCAGAGGGACCCTCAAAGAGAATATAGAACTAGGTACTGGGGTGCTCTGGGGAGAAGAAGAAGAAGGAGGAGGAATAAAAAGAAAAGAAAAGATTGGCAATGAGCTCGGGTGCCAGTCTTTAAAAAAAAAAAAAAAAAGAGGAAGAAAGATGGACAAACAGGAACGAATCCCACTGACGGCACCTCCAAATGGTGGGGGGCAGGGGGGTGGGGGGGGTGGGGAGTGGCATCATCGGGCCAAGGGTGACTCTAAGCGTGATCCCGCGGTTGTGTTATTTGACATTTTATCGAATCGATTTATTATTTTATTTTTGAGGAAGATGAGCCCTGAGCGAACATCTGCCACCAATCCTCCTCTGTCGGCCGAGGAAGACTGGCCCTGAGCTGACATCCGTGCCCATCCCCCTCTACTTTCCAGGTGGGACGCCTGCCACAGCGTGGCTCGCCAAGCGGTGCCGGGTCCTGTGCCCGGGATCCGGACCGGCGAACCCGGGGCCGGCGGAGCAGAACGTGCGAACTTCACCGCCGCGCCACCGGGCCGGCCCCCGGAGTTGTTTTGAAAATCCAGTAAGGGGCTGGCCCCGTGGCCGAGTGGTTAAGTTCGCGCGCTCCGCTGCAGGCAGCCCAGTGTTTCATCGGTTCGTTCGGATCCCGGGCGCGGACACGGCACTGCTCATCAAACCACGCTGAGGCGGCGTCCCACATACCACCGCTAGAAGGACCCACCGCGAAGAACACACAACTACGTACCGGGGGGCTTTGGGGAGAAAAAGGAAAGACAAAAAATAAAATCTTCCAAACTCCAATAAAACTTTGAGTGAAGACGACGAGGAGGATGCGAAACGTATCTCACGCCTCCGAGCCGAGCCGTCCGTTTAGGTTTAGGAAGGGGGACGAGGACCCTTTGTAAGCGACATCCCTTTTTAAGCACCATTCTAAACCACAGAACAGAACTCCCTCTCCTCGACCCGGAGCGAGGAGGTTCCTGGGTGTGTCAGAGAGGGTCACGTCCTCTGCAGCACGAACGAACCGCCAGGGTTCGGCCACGGGAAAGAATTTCTTCCTCTCCAGGGGGACTAAAAGTCACCGACGGCAGCGGGCGTAGGTGCTATCCTTCCCGTCCAGGAAAGGCAGGGAGAACTTCAGCCGTGAAGAGAAGGAGGTCTTCCTCACTCCCCGTTTTGGGAGGGCCCCTTTGGCAGGGGAGTTTTGTCTCCTGATTTCAAGTCAGGAAGAAAAGGGAGAGAGAGAGAGAGAGAGAGAGAGTGTGTGTCCTTCTCGTGCCAGGTCGGTCTGAGGGGGACCTCCTCTGGTTTCCTCCCTTCCCAGGGAACGCCGTTCGCTCCTTCTTCTAGAAAAAGCTCCCAAAGCACCACCGCCCAGGATGGTCGACCTACGCCCATCGTCCCTCCTTTCCCAATCATTTCTACCGCGACAGAGGGACAGAGGCCCCTGCCCCATCCCCATCCCCACCCCCACCCCCATCGCCTGCCTCCTTGATGGCCAAAGGAGCTGCCTCTGAGAATGGAACGGGGCTTGGAAACCTTCTAGAGGGGTGACTCTCACCTGCCTGCCTGCTGGGAAAAGCACCACGCTGTCCATCGGACTGCTCTTTTGGGCAAACGTAGGCGTGCCACATAGCGATCGACAGCTATGGCGGGGGGGGGGGGGGGGGCGGGGTGGCGTGGTGGTGCCCAGGATCCACGACACGTGACGGCTGCGGAGCACGACAGCCCTAAGACCTTGAGGGAGACGGGGTGGCGCGTGAATCCTTTCGGAACGAGAACGACAGGAAACGCTGACGGGGACGTGTTCTCCTCTCGAGAACACACCAACGCCTCGCACGGTGTCTGACCCGGGGTGCCTCTGACTTTTGTCATCAGAGACGATCCTCTCGACCGCCCCTCACGCTTTGGGGAAAAGGGGAGAGGGACTCGGTAGCACGGGAAAAGCCATCCATCCGCCCTTCCTTTCCGTCTTCACGGCTCCTTCTCGTGGAAAACGAGGAAGCCGTCCGGAGGAACGGAACACTGACCCGGGCCAAAGCGTGGCCCAGCCTGAGCCTCCAAAACCTTCTGCTAAGTGAGAGGTGCCAGACATCCAAGGCGACCTACGTTGCGATTCCACACAGAGGAGAGAGCTAGAACGGTCCAACCCTAGAGGGCGACAGCAGATGGCGGCGGCGGCGGCGGCGGCAGTGGTGGTGGTGATCGTGGTGGGGCAGATCCGGGAGTGGGGCCGTTTTTTCTTTCGGGGGGAGGGGATGGAAACGGAAACCTTCTGGAAATAGATAGCCGTGACGGATGCGCCACCTTGGGGAGAGAGACTCCCGAAGGCCACTGGCTTGTGCCCCGTGGAAAGGATGGATTCGGTGGGATGGGAATTCTACCTCCGTGTAGAGCGTGTGGTAAACCACGAGGTAGGTGGGTGGGTGGCCTCCCTGCCTCGCCTCCACCTAGACGTCCACACACAGAGACCGACGAGGGAGGGAGGGAGGGAGGGAGGGAGGGAGGGAGAGAGACAAGACTGACAGAGGCCGAGGCCGAGGCCGAGGCAGTGAGCGAGTAAGTGATCGACCCTGGCCATAGGGATTCCTCAGAGGGCGTCTCTTGGCTCCCCAAACGAAGAATGTGTGTGGAGATCGAGAAAGATCACCGACCTAGGAGAACCAGCAAGACTTCCTCACCCGCCAGAGAGCCGCTGGGCCCCTGCCGTCCCTGCCACCGCCACCCCTACCCCTCGCCTTTGGCAGCGACGCCAACGAAAGGCAGGCAGACGAGTGGGAGAGTCGTGTGGTGGTGTCCCCCAAGGAAGGTGGGTCCATGCCGACGAGCGGTCGTCGGCGTGTGGAAAAGCCAGAGGCGGGCTGACTAGAAGGAGGGCGTCCTGGAGGAAGGGGCCAGGGTGTGAGGGAGAGAGGCCTGTTCCTCTTCCCCTGTCGGTCCCAAGTCAGGGGCCCAAAGGAGGAAAGCTGTCCGTTCCTTTCCGACTCGGACGGTTCGGGCGGAACCGACCGATCCCCGCGGCGGCGCAGTCGGGGCTTTCTGGACCAGAACCCCTCTCTCTGTCGCCTTTCGACCACACGCACGCTTTAGAGGCCAAGGGAAAATGGATCGGGTCTCTCTGTCTCTCTCCCTAGAAAACAAGGGGCCGGGGGCCGAGCCCGTGGACGAACGGTCAAGTAGCGCCCCCCACCCCGGCCCCCGGCTTCGACGGCCCAGGTTTTCACCGGTTCGGATCCTGGGCGCAGCCCCAGACCCAGCATCGCCCTTCAAGCCACGCCGAGGCGGCGTCCCACATAGCAGAAACGCGAAAGACCTACCACTGGAACCTACAACTATGGACGGGACGGGACGGGACGGGGCGGGGCGGGGCGGGGCGGGGCGGGGCGGGGGTGGGGGGGGCGGCTTTGGGGAGCAGGAAGAAAGAAAAAATAAAAGAAACACAAGGACGGTCATCGCGATAGTTCTTTCCACTTCCATCCATATGTTAACAGGACCCAAGTTTCCCGACCTCCATTTGGATGTATGTTAACTAAATGGAGAAGCTATTCAAAGGACTCCTCTAAAGAAGTCCACGTTCTTCTTTCTAAATGATAATGAAAATCATTGTCACCACCGCTCTTCCGACCCTCCATGTCCAGACGGCCTCCCGCCCCTCCCCTATCCCCAACTCCCGCCCCGCCCCGCGCCGACCCCCGACCCCGGCATTCTCCACGCCCACCTTTCCCTCTCCACTCCTACCCCCCCCCGTCCCCCGCCGCCCGGGACACCGCACCCCGCGCCCCCCCCCCCCAATCCAGGCCGGGCCACCTGGTCGACCTCCTCGAACACTATATAAGAGGATGCCGGGCAGCAGGTGGCGCCCGACAAGCGGCCTCCTCACCGGCCGGACGGATCAGCCTCGCGGGGGCGGGCGATGGGGAGGCGTTCGTCCAGGTCAGGTCAGGTCGGGGGAGGGAGGATGCCGCGCCGGCCGGCCTGGTGCGTGGCCTGGTCCCGATCCACCCCGCGTCTCGTTTCTCGGGCCGGGACGAGTACAGGCGGGGAGGCCGACTCGGTCACGGAAAGCGGCCTTGGGGAGGTTTTGGCGAACGTCCCTGTCCCGGGGCCGTCTGCCGACTAGGGGACGGAGTCCTCCTCCATGCTCCTTCTCGCCCCGAGTCGGGCGGGTTGTGGGTCGCGCGGTCGACTTGGCCATTTCCCCGGAGGCATCCTGCCTGCCGGGGCTCCCTCCCTCGGGCGGTGCGAGCGGTCCTCGGGCGGCCCGGGAATTTGGGGCCGCAGCGAACGAACGAACGAAGCCCGTCCCTCCTGCGTCGGCACCGATGAGACACAGCCCTGGTGGATGGAGCCGCTTTCCTCGGGTTTCCTTTTGCTTTCGGCCGCTG
>NW_027224804.1:0-15000 GCF_041296235.1 Equus asinus
CAACACGGAGAAATCCACCCTCTGAAACTGAGGAACATGGGCAAAAGAAGCTAGCTCAGGTTGCAACCTTTAAGCAGAAAAAAAACACAAGGGCGTGCAGACCTGGCAAAAAAGCAACAGTGAGAAATCTACCCTCTGAAACCGACGAAGATGGACAACAGAGGCTAGCTCAGGTGGCAATTTTTAAGGAAAAATAAAAGGAAGTGCGTGGAGACCTGGGGAAAAAGCAACACGGAGAAATCTACCCTCTAGAACTGAGAAAGAAGCGCAACAGAGGCTAGCTCAGGTGGCAATCTTTAAGCAAAAAAAATAAAATAAAAAAAAACAATGGCGAGGAGACCCGGTCAAAAAGCAACCCTGAAAAAGGTACCCTCTGAAACTGAGGAAACAGGGCAACAGTGCCTAGCTCAGGTGACAATCTTTAAGCAAAAGAAACACACAAGGGCGTGGGGAGCTGGCGAAAAGGCAACACTGAGAAATCCAGCCTCTGAAACGGACGAAGATGGGCAACAGAGGCTAGCTCAGGTGGCAATCTTTAAGCAAAAAAAATAAGATAAAAAAATACAATGGCGAGGAGACCCGGTTAAAAGCAACCCTGAAAAAGGTACCCTCTGAAACTGAGGAAGCAGGGCAACAGTGCCTAGCTCAGGTGACAATCTTTAAGCAAAAGAAACACACAAGGGCGTGGGGAGCTGGCGAAAAGGCAACACTGAGAAATCCAGCCTCTGAAACGGACGAAGATGGGCAACAGAGGCTAGCTCAGGTGGCAATCTTTAAGCAAAAGAAACACACAAGGGCGTGGAGACCTGGGGAAAAAGCAACACGGAGAAATCCACCCTCTGAAACTGAGGAAGATGGGCAAGAGAGGCTACCTCAGGTGGCAATCCTTAAGCAAAAACAAAGCACAAAGGCGTGGAGCCCTGGGGACAAAGCAACCCTGAAATATCTACCCTCTGAAACTGAGGAACATGGGCAAGAGAGGCTAGCTCAGGTGGCAATCGTTAAGCAAAAACAAAACACAAAGGCGTGGAGACCTGGGGAAAAAGCAACCCTGAAATATCTACCCTCTGAAACTGAGGAAGATGGGCAAGAGAGGCTGGCTTCAGGTGGCAATCTTTAAGCAAAAGAAACACACAAGGGCGTGGGGAGCTGGGGAAAAGGCAACACTGAGAAATCCACCCTCTGAAACGGACGAAGATGGGCAACAGAGGCTACCTCAGGTGGCAATCGTTAAGCAAAAGAAACACACAAGGGCGTGGAGGCCTGGGAAAAAGCAACACGGAGAAATCCACCCTCTGAAACTGAGGGACATGGGCAAAAGAAGCTAGCTCAGGTTGCAACCTTTAAGCAGAAGAAAAACACAAGGGCGTGCAGACCTGGCAAAAAAGCAACAGTGAGAAATCTACCCTCTGAAACCGACGAAGATGGACAACAGAGGCTAGCTCAGGTGGCAATTTTTAAGGAAAAATAAAAGGAAGTGCGTGGAGACCTGGGGAAAAAGCAACACGGAGAAATCTACCCTCTAGAACTGAGAAAGAAGCGCAACAGAGGCTAGCTCAGGTGGCAATCTTTAAGCAAAAAAAATAAGATAAAAAAATACAATGGCGAGGAGACCCGGTGAAAAAGCAACCCTGAAAAAGGTACCCTCTGAAACTGAGGAAGCAGGGCAACAGTGCCTAGCTCAGGTGACAATCTTTAAGCAAAAGAAACACACAAGGGCGTGGGGAGCTGGCGAAAAGGCAACACTGAGAAATCCAGCCTCTGAAACGGACGAAGATGGGCAACAGAGGCTAGCTCAGGTGGCAATCTTTAAGCAAAAGAAACACACAGGGGCGTGGAGACCTGGGGAAAAAGCAACACGGAGAAATCCACCCTCTGAAACTGAGGAAGATGGGCAAGAGAGGCTACCTCAGGTGGCAATCCTTAAGCAAAAACAAAGCACAAAGGCGTGGAGCCCTGGGGACAAAGCAACCCTGAAATATCTACCCTCTGAAACTGAGGAACATGGGCAAGAGAGGCTAGCTCAGGTGGCAATCGTTAAGCAAAAACAAAACACAAAGGCGTGGGGACCTGGGGAAAAAGCAACCCTGAAATATCTACCCTCTGAAACTGAGGAAGATGGGCAAGAGAGGCTGGCTTCAGGTGGCAATCTTTAAGCAAAAGAAACACACAAGGGCGTGGGGAGCTGGGGAAAAGGCAACACTGAGAAATCCACCCTCTGAAACGGACGAAGATGGGCAACAGAGGCTACCTCAGGTGGCAATCGTTAAGCAAAAGAAACACACAAGGGCGTGGAGGCCTGGGGAAAAAGCAACACGGAGAAATCCACCCTCTGAAACTGAGGAACATGGGCAAAAGAAGCTAGCTCAGGTTGCAACCTTTAAGCAGAAGAAAAACACAAGGGCGTGCAGACCTGGCAAAAAAGCAACAGTGAGAAATCTACCCTCTGAAACCGACGAAGATGGACAACAGAGGCTAGCTCAGGTGGCAATTTTTAAGGAAAAATAAAAGGAAGTGCGTGGAGACCTGGGGAAAAAGCAACACGGAGAAATCTACCCTCTAGAACTGAGAAAGAAGCGCAACAGAGGCTAGCTCAGGTGGCAATCTTTAAGCAAAAAAAATAAAATAAAAAAATACAATGGCGAGGAGACCCGGTCAAAAAGCAACCCTGAAAAAGGTACCCTCTGAAACTGAGGAAGCAGGGCAACAGTGCCTAGCTCAGGTGACAATCTTTAAGCAAAAGAAACACACAAGGGCGTGGGGAGCTGGCGAAAAGGCAACACTGAGAAATCCAGCCTCTGAAACGGACGAAGATGGGCAACAGAGGCTAGCTCAGGTGGCAATCTTTAAGCAAAAGAAACACACAAGGGCGTGGAGACCTGGGGAAACAGCAACACGGAGAAATCCACCCTCTGAAACTGAGGAAGATGGGCAAGAGAGGCTACCTCAGGTGGCAATCCTTAAGCAAAAACAAAGCACAAAGGCGTGGAGCCCTGGGGAAAAAGCAACCCTGAAATATCTACCCTCTGAAACTGAGGAAGATGGGCAAGAGAGGCTGGCTTCAGGTGGCAATCTTTAAGCAAAAGAAACACACAAGGGCGTGGGGAGCTGGGGAAAAGGCAACACTGAGAAATCCACCCTCTGAAAAGGACGAAGATGGGCAACAGAGGCTAGCTCAGGTGGCAATCGTTAAGCAAAAGAAACACACAAGGGCGTGGAGGCCTGGGGAAAAAGCAACACGGAGAAATCCACCCTCTGAAACTGAGGAACATGGGCAAAAGAAGCTAGCTCAGGTTGCAACCTTTAAGCAGAAGAAAAACACAAGGGCGTGCAGACCTGGCAAAAAAGCAACAGTGAGAAATCTACCCTCTGAAACCGACGAAGATGGACAACAGAGGCTAGCTCAGGTGGCAATTTTTAAGGAAAAATAAAAGGAAGTGCGTGGAGACCTGGGGAAAAAGCAACACGGAGAAATCTACCCTCTAGAACTGAGAAAGAAGCGCAACAGAGGCTAGCTCAGGTGGCAATCTTTAAGCAAAAAGAATAAAATAAAAAAATACAATGGCGAGGAGACCCGGTCAAAAAGCAACCCTGAAAAAGGTACCCTCTGAAACTGAGGAAGCAGGGCAACAGTGCCTAGCTCAGGTGACAATCTTTAAGCAAAAGAAACACACAAGGGCGTGGGGAGCTGGGGAAAAGGCAACACTGAGAAATCCACCCTCTGAAACGGACGAAGATGGGCAACAGAGGCTACCTCAGGTGGCAATCGTTAAGCCAAAGAAACACACAAGGGTGTGGAGACCTGGGGAAAAAGCAACACGGAGAAATCCACCCTCTGAAACTGACGAACATGGGCAAAAGAAGCTAGCTCAGGTTGCAGCCTTCAAGCAGAAAAAAAAAAGACGCAAGGGCGTGGAGAGCTGGCGAAAAAGCAACACTGAGAAATCTACCCTCTGAAACCGAAGAAGATGGGCAACAGAGGCTAGCTCAGGTGGCAATCTTTAAGCAAAAAAAATAAAATAAAAAAATACAATGGCGAGGAGACCCGGTCAAAAAGCAACCCTGAAAAAGGTACCCTCTGAAACTGAGGAAGCAGCGCAACAGTGCCTAGCTCAGGTGACAATCTTTAAGCAAAAAAAAAAAACAAAAAACAAAAAACAAAAAACAAAACCCACAATGGAGTGGAGACCCGGGGGAAATCAACACTGAAAAATACAAAAAGAATGGAAGACCAATAGACAGAGCAGGCACTTTCACCTGGGGTGGAGGAGGTACGCATGGATGACCGATAAGCGCATGAAAAGATGTGAGCTGTTCCCTGGAAAAGCAAGTGAGAAAATTAGAGGGAGACATTGTGGGGACACATGGGTGAGACTGCCTTCTTCCAAATACCGGAACAGGATCAAACTGCTAGTCAGGTCGCGGAGAAGCCAAGTCAGTCACTCACGCCTCACTGGTGGTGAAGGGAAACGGTATGGCCTCTGTGAAAAAGGGCGTGGCGGGTTCCAAAACTGACACGCCGCGGAAACAACCACCGAAAGTGGCAACCTACATAAGCCTTTGGTGTATCTTGCCTCCTAAGAGCGTCTGTATGTAGCTGGAGCCTTGGGTCATTAAGGCTTCCACAGTGATCTGTGGTGGGTGGGTGGGGGGGGGGGGCCTTGGGCCTTGGGGGTCTCCGCTGGACCTCCAGGAAGTCAGCTTTTGTGGAGTCCCGTGAGTCCTTCCAGGGAGGGAGGCATCCAACCCGAGGGTGGTCTGGAGGGCACCACTCCCACCACTCCCGGGGGCTGGGGCGGGGGGCGGGGTGGGGGCTGCGGCCACGTTCCTGTTCATTCACACAGAATCCGGGGCATGAATGTTCTTAGCAGCTCTGTTCCACACAGCCCCACACTGGAAACCACACAGACGTCCTGCGAGTCCCATCCCTTGCTCATGTCGCCGGGGCTCCGGAGGAGGGCCACTCTGTAAAAGCGGCCGCCAGATGGCGCCCAACGACCGGCGCGGAGGGGTCAGCGGGAGGGAACCGGGTCACCAGCCAGCGAGAGTGCACAGCCTGAGCCCACCGCCGGGTCAGGTCTCTCTCTGTCTCTGTCTCTGTCTCTGTCTCTGTCTCTGTCTCTCTCTGTCTCTGTCTCTGTCTCTGTCTCTCTCTGTCTCTCTCTCTCTCTCTCTTTCTCTCTGGGCCCGCTTGGGGCGGGCGGGAGGTCACCACGTGAGGCCCCAGGGTGTCCACCTCGGAGCTCCCAGGCAGCACAGGGCAACCCTGGGCGCAGAAGGAGGTGTTGGAAAATCGGCGGGGAGGGGGGTGGGGTGGGTGGGCTTGCCAGGAAGGGGACAGACTCCCCACGTGACTTCTGGGCCGGGCCGGGCGCGGGGCTGCCGGCTGGCTGACGCGGACAGAGGTGGAAAAGTCCCCGGAGATGCCACGGGGCAGGCCGGGGCTGCCGGCCCCCGCTTCCCGGAGCGGCCCGAGCACTTCCCGGGCTCCCGGGAGGACTTAGAAAATCACGGCGGGGTGGGGGGTGGGGGTCGCTGTCAAACCGAAACCATGCACGTCATCAGAGAAGGACCGTGACGACGGAGGAATTGTCCGCAGTCTGTCAGGAATTGTGTGCAGCCTGTCACTTCCGGCCCAGAGGGTCTCTCTAAGGCAGACGGACAGACAGAGCCCACAAGTCGTAGAGGAAAGGACCGAGCCGCTTGGCCGCGGAAAAGTTTACAACACAAAACAGGTCTCCCTCCGCACGGGGCCACAGCAAAGCCCAAAGACGACACACGGGGGGGAGCATGGGTGCAGATGCACGTGTGGTGATAAGAATATGGATTTCAGCAGGGCTTCCCGTCCTCATCAACAAGCAGAAGCACCCAAATGGTGGGGGTTGGGGGGCAGAGACCTCACAGCCATTCCCTCCACAAATCGAGTTCCCCGGGACATCCTCACAGCGCCGTGCTGTGAGTGTGTGTGGGTGTTTAAAATGGAGTAAATGTGGACGTGGAACTGCTCCGTGAAACCAAAATAACAACAGTCGTAGATCTTCTTTGGTCATTTAGAAAATTCTTTTTTTTTTTTTTTTCCCCAGCGGTGCACGTATTTCCCTTCCAAAAAAGAAGAACGGGAAAGGAGATGTTAAAGGCAAGCAGAGAGAGGAAAACTGTTGCAAAACAAAAGCTGAGCTCCCGTCCGAGGGAGGCCTCCTCCATTGGAGGCCTAGGAAATCATTCTGACAAAATGGAGGATCTCTGTCTTTGGTGTCGATTCCCTCAGAGGTCAAGAGAAACCTTTTCCAATGTCTTTATCAGGAGGAGACTAGAAGTTAGAGAAAAGTATCCTTTCGGGAGTGAGAAAAACAAATTCTGATTTTGCATCAGCTTCCCTCCGATCTTGAAACTCATTGACTTGATTCCATTCTGTCGACGGAAATAATCCGGAACCAATCTATCCGTGAAAATCGGGGTGCGTTTATTCTGAGCTAAAATGTGAGGACTGTGGCCCGGGGCCTTTCTTCCCGAAGGAAGAGAGGGTGCCCGGGAAGTGGGGTGTACAGAGTGCTTCTAGACCCCCAGAGAGGACGTTTCACATAGGATCGAAAGGTCCCTTGGATGATAGTCGCGAGACTGCTCTGTCGGCACAGCGATCGACAGACACTGCTGGGTGGCAGGTCTGTTGTCTGGGCCTGGGTGGTCACAGGGGAGCCGGATGGTCAAAGGTGAGCGCAACCATCCGCTCCTAGCCTAAGGAAAGATGCCTCTCCTTAAGGAAAGGCCCGAGCACGGGGAAGCTGCTCCTTTCCCTTAAGGGCATTGGTTCTTGCCGTAGGAAATGTGTAAAGCGGATCTACGATGCGATGCGTGCTCGACGGCCACGTCAGGCCCTTTTCGAAAAACACTGTCAGGCCGAATTAGGCCGACACCCAATGGCTTCCTCATAGACTCCCATAGATCCTATCGCTCGCCATTTCTATCTGTCCACTCGTTCCAATTTTAGGCCACTTGACCACGAACAGGCCTTTTTCTCAGATTATTTTCCCCGTGAAACTTTGATCACCTTTTCACAGACAAAACGATCTTTACTTTTTAGGCCCTCTTGCCTGAAGGCAGCCATCTCACTTTCCTTGAACACAAAGATGTTTCCCATATTCACTTTTAGTGGCTTTTTGTTTTGTTTTGTTTTGTTTTGAGGACGATGAGCCCTGAGCTAACTGCTGCCAATCCTCCTCTTTTTGCCGAGGAAGGCTGGCCCTGAGCTCACCTCCGTGCCCATCTTCCTCTATTTCATATGTGGGACGCCTACCACCACGTGGCTCGCCCAGCGGTGCCACGTCCACCCCCGGGATCCGAACTGGCGAACCCCGGGCCGGCGAAGCGGAACAGGCACACTTAACCAGCGCGCCACCGGGCCGGCCTAGTGGCTTTCATCGCATTTGTTAAGTAGATTTTTTAACCCTCACGAACCTTAATTTTGGTGAAAACTAAGAAGCCAGCAATTAGGAACTGTCCTTCCCATGAGCATTCCGTCGCTTGGCCAATGTCTAAACACTTGGCCACTTTTAGAAACATGGGATTTCATAGGTTTATCTTTTCCTTCGCTTTATTTGATTTCATCTCACTTTAGTTTTTGGGTGAGGAAGATCGGCCCTCACAGAGCTAACGCCTGTTGCCAATCTTCCGTTTTTGTTTTTTTTTTCCCCCCTCCCGATTTTTCTCCCCCAATCCCCCCCATGACATAGTTGTCTATCTTAGTTGAGGGCCCTTCCAGTTGTGGCATGTGGGACGCCGCCTCCACACGGCCCGACGAGCGGTGCCGTGTCCGTGCCGTGCCCGGGATCTGAACCGGCAAAACCCTGGGCCGCCGAAGGGGAGCTTGTGAACTTAACCACTCGGCCACGGGGCCGCCCCTGTCCGTGGACTTTTTTATCACCTGATTTCACCTCGCAAAACTTCAAAGCTTCAAGTTATCAGAGAGGTTTGGGAAGTTGTTTTTATTAATTTAATTAATTTATTTTTCGAGGAAGACGAGCCCCGAGCTGACACCTGCTGCCAATTCTCCTCTTTTTGCCCCGGGAGAGTGATCCCGAGCTAACATCCGTGCCCATCCCCCTCCCCTTGATAGGCGGGACGCTGACCACAGCGTGGCTCGCCAAGCGGCGCCACGTCCGCACCCTGGATCCGAACCTGCGAACCCCTGGCTGACAAAACGGAACGTGCGAACTTAACCGCTGTGCCGCCGGGCTGGCCCTTCGGGAAGTTATTTTCAGGACACGGGCCATAAACTAGAATCACCGCTACAGGTTTATCGGAGCGACATCAGCGTTCGTGGTGGATTGAGTCGTCCCCTCTGTCTCTCCCCTCCAGGGCACAACCAAAGGGACGTCTATCGACCCACCCACCAAGGATTCCCCCCCCCCCCCGCACGGCACAGCAGGATGCCTGAGAGATCCACGCAGCCCTACAGCGGCAAGTCACATTCGCACAGTCAAAATTCAATGGCAGAGACAAAACGTTAAGGTCAGTGAGAGGGAAGAGAATAACCGGCCCAGGAGCAACGGTGTGAAGAACACGGAGAAGACGGGTCCTAGACGCCGGGGTCCCCGGAGCAGTGATTTGATCAGAGGCCCGCAAACGTCCACGATCTCCACACCACGTTTATGGCCGACTGCGTGCGTGGGTCCTTTGGAATCGACCAGGCTACCGTCCGGGCCACTTTGGGACATCGTGTCCAGCTGCCCCGAGCGGTGGAGCTGTCGTTCAAGTGTAAGATGGGGCCCGTCCGGGGAGAGAATGGGGACGGGGAAAGGGAGGCCGCGGGAAGTCACAGAGTCTGAGGTGTTCGGGGGAGACTGACTCTTCTGAAGTGGAGGTGGTAGAAGGAGAGCAGCAGGATTTTTGGATTTTTGTTCCCTCTGTTAGGTATCTGGGTCCGGAGGAGAGTGGGGCGGGGGGGGGGCGGGTGGTGGTGGTGGTGGTGGGTGTGAGGCTGAGGCGGGGCTGGTGTTTCCTTTCCGAGTCAGGTGGAAGAGCTCCTCCAGTGGAGGTTTTTAGACAAGGGGTCTGGTCTGGCAGGATGGGAGGTTGCGGGTTGAGCCACAGGGGAATCTGTCGTAGCTCAGACTCGGGCCTTTGAAGAAATAGACAGAGAGAGGAGTTTTGCTCTGTCTGTCACCGCAGCCGGCACCTCAGGAGCAACAACAGGAGGCTTCCCGAATGAGTGAAGGGGCAGGAGCCAGCGTGCCCCGTGCCTCTCTCAGCCCTGCGCCGGCAGGGAAGGAAGCAGGCAGGCAGGCCTCAGGGCTACTCCCGTCCTACTGCCCGGTGGTCCCTGTCCCGGCCCCGCCCCCACTCTCCCCCTGACCCTCACCGCTCCCCAGCCCTCTTCTCAGCCAGAGAGGCGATGGGGGGGGGGGCGGTGCGGTCCCAGAACAAGTTTCCTCTCATCCGCCATCATCTTGCCACCCTGACGACTTGGCCTGAGATCCGGCCTAGGCTGTACCCGTGTGTGGTTTTCCTGTGGACAAGGGGGCCGGTTCACCATTTCGGAAGAAACCCCTAGCCTTCCACTGCCGAGTCGCCAGCCTGGGAGGGGGGAGGGGGGAGGGGGGAGGGGAGGTCAGGCCCATTCATTCCGATGGGCCTGGCGTCAGGGCTTCATTCAAGTGCAGGAAGCTCTCTCCCATGGCCTCGGGCTTTTTCCCATTGAACGGCTTTCTTCAATTCCCCCACCCTTAGGCCGCAGTCCACCAAGGGCCGGGAGGCAGGGAGGGAAGATGTTGGGGCAGGGTGGCTGTCTGAGAAACTCGCCTCATCTGGGGCAGAAAGAGTGCCCCCCTCCTTTCTCTAACCCTACTAGACTGCTTGAGGATCACGGACGGTTTGGCTCATCGATGAGCCCTGCGTTATGGGCCCGGCAAGCAAACTCCTAACGGGCAACCCGCCGCTCTAGGCGTGTGTGGGTTTTTTGATCTTTCACCTTCAAGTTCGCACGACATCGGTCCGTGTCCCCCGCCCCGGCTTCCCATGGGAAATCCTCCGTCTCTTTCCACAGACTCACTGGCGACTTCACACAGTGCCTGCCTCCTCCTCCTTAGGAAGGAAGGAAGGAAGGAAGGAAGGGGCTGACCCCGTGGCCGAGCAGTTGAGTTTGCACGCTCCGCTTCAGCGGCCCGGGGCTTGGAAGGTTCGGATCCTGGGCTCGGACACGGCACCGCTCATCAAACCACGCTGAGGTGGCGTCCCACACGGCAGAACCAGAGGGACCCTCAAAGAGAATATAGAACTAGGTACTGGGGTGCTCTGGGGAGAAGAAGAAGAAGGAGGAGGAATAAAAAGAAAAGAAAAGATTGGCAATGAGCTCGGGTGCCAGTCTTTAAAAAAAAAAAAAAAAAGAGGAAGAAAGATGGACAAACAGGAACGAATCCCACTGACGGCACCTCCAAATGGTGGGGGGCAGGGGGGTGGGGGGGGTGGGGAGTGGCATCATCGGGCCAAGGGTGACTCTAAGCGTGATCCCGCGGTTGTGTTATTTGACATTTTATCGAATCGATTTATTATTTTATTTTTGAGGAAGATGAGCCCTGAGCGAACATCTGCCACCAATCCTCCTCTGTCGGCCGAGGAAGACTGGCCCTGAGCTGACATCCGTGCCCATCCCCCTCTACTTTCCAGGTGGGACGCCTGCCACAGCGTGGCTCGCCAAGCGGTGCCGGGTCCTGTGCCCGGGATCCGGACCGGCGAACCCGGGGCCGGCGGAGCAGAACGTGCGAACTTCACCGCCGCGCCACCGGGCCGGCCCCCGGAGTTGTTTTGAAAATCCAGTAAGGGGCTGGCCCCGTGGCCGAGTGGTTAAGTTCGCGCGCTCCGCTGCAGGCAGCCCAGTGTTTCATCGGTTCGTTCGGATCCCGGGCGCGGACACGGCACTGCTCATCAAACCACGCTGAGGCGGCGTCCCACATACCACCGCTAGAAGGACCCACCGCGAAGAACACACAACTACGTACCGGGGGGCTTTGGGGAGAAAAAGGAAAGACAAAAAATAAAATCTTCCAAACTCCAATAAAACTTTGAGTGAAGACGACGAGGAGGATGCGAAACGTATCTCACGCCTCCGAGCCGAGCCGTCCGTTTAGGTTTAGGAAGGGGGACGAGGACCCTTTGTAAGCGACATCCCTTTTTAAGCACCATTCTAAACCACAGAACAGAACTCCCTCTCCTCGACCCGGAGCGAGGAGGTTCCTGGGTGTGTCAGAGAGGGTCACGTCCTCTGCAGCACGAACGAACCGCCAGGGTTCGGCCACGGGAAAGAATTTCTTCCTCTCCAGGGGGACTAAAAGTCACCGACGGCAGCGGGCGTAGGTGCTATCCTTCCCGTCCAGGAAAGGCAGGGAGAACTTCAGCCGTGAAGAGAAGGAGGTCTTCCTCACTCCCCGTTTTGGGAGGGCCCCTTTGGCAGGGGAGTTTTGTCTCCTGATTTCAAGTCAGGAAGAAAAGGGAGAGAGAGAGAGAGAGAGAGAGAGTGTGTGTCCTTCTCGTGCCAGGTCGGTCTGAGGGGGACCTCCTCTGGTTTCCTCCCTTCCCAGGGAACGCCGTTCGCTCCTTCTTCTAGAAAAAGCTCCCAAAGCACCACCGCCCAGGATGGTCGACCTACGCCCATCGTCCCTCCTTTCCCAATCATTTCTACCGCGACAGAGGGACAGAGGCCCCTGCCCCATCCCCATCCCCACCCCCACCCCCATCGCCTGCCTCCTTGATGGCCAAAGGAGCTGCCTCTGAGAATGGAACGGGGCTTGGAAACCTTCTAGAGGGGTGACTCTCACCTGCCTGCCTGCTGGGAAAAGCACCACGCTGTCCATCGGACTGCTCTTTTGGGCAAACGTAGGCGTGCCACATAGCGATCGACAGCTATGGCGGGGGGGGGGGGGGGCGGGGTGGCGTGGTGGTGCCCAGGATCCACGACACGTGACGGCTGCGGAGCACGACAGCCCTAAGACCTTGAGGGAGACGGGGTGGCGCGTGAATCCTTTCGGAACGAGAACGACAGGAAACGCTGACGGGGACGTGTTCTCCTCTCGAGAACACACCAACGCCTCGCACGGTGTCTGACCCGGGGTGCCTCTGACTTTTGTCATCAGAGACGATCCTCTCGACCGCCCCTCACGCTTTGGGGAAAAGGGGAGAGGGACTCGGTAGCACGGGAAAAGCCATCCATCCGCCCTTCCTTTCCGTCTTCACGGCTCCTTCTCGTGGAAAACGAGGAAGCCGTCCGGAGGAACGGAACACTGACCCGGGCCAAAGCGTGGCCCAGCCTGAGCCTCCAAAACCTTCTGCTAAGTGAGAGGTGCCAGACATCCAAGGCGACCTACGTTGCGATTCCACACAGAGGAGAGAGCTAGAACGGTCCAACCCTAGAGGGCGACAGCAGATGGCGGCGGCGGCGGCGGCGGCAGTGGTGGTGGTGATCGTGGTGGGGCAGATCCGGGAGTGGGGCCGTTTTTTCTTTCGGGGGGAGGGGATGGAAACGGAAACCTTCTGGAAATAGATAGCCGTGACGGATGCGCCACCTTGGGGAGAGAGACTCCCGAAGGCCACTGGCTTGTGCCCCGTGGAAAGGATGGATTCGGTGGGATGGGAATTCTACCTCCGTGTAGAGCGTGTGGTAAACCACGAGGTAGGTGGGTGGGTGGCCTCCCTGCCTCGCCTCCACCTAGACGTCCACACACAGAGACCGACGAGGGAGGGAGGGAGGGAGGGAGGGAGGGAGGGAGAGAGACAAGACTGACAGAGGCCGAGGCCGAGGCCGAGGCAGTGAGCGAGTAAGTGATCGACCCTGGCCATAGGGATTCCTCAGAGGGCGTCTCTTGGCTCCCCAAACGAAGAATGTGTGTGGAGATCGAGAAAGATCACCGACCTAGGAGAACCAGCAAGACTTCCTCACCCGCCAGAGAGCCGCTGGGCCCCTGCCGTCCCTGCCACCGCCACCCCTACCCCTCGCCTTTGGCAGCGACGCCAACGAAAGGCACGCAGACGAGTGGGAGAGTCGTGTGGTGGTGTCCCCCAAGGAAGGTGGGTCCATGCCGACGAGCGGTCGTCGGCGTGTGGAAAAGCCAGAGGCGGGCTGACTAGAAGGAGGGCGTCCTGGAGGAAGGGGCCAGGGTGTGAGGGAGAGAGGCCTGTTCCTCTTCCCCTGTCGGTCCCAAGTCAGGGGCCCAAAGGAGGAAAGCTGTCCGTTCCTTTCCGACTCGGACGGTTCGGGCGGAACCGACCGATCCCCGCGGCGGCGCAGTCGGGGCTTTCTGGACCAGAACCCCTCTCTCTGTCGCCTTTCGACCACACGCACGCTTTAGAGGCCAAGGGAAAATGGATCGGGTCTCTCTGTCTCTCTCCCTAGAAAACAAGGGGCCGGGGGCCGAGCCCGTGGACGAACGGTCAAGTAGCGCCCCCCACCCCGGCCCCCGGCTTCGACGGCCCAGGTTTTCACCGGTTCGGATCCTGGGCGCAGCCCCAGACCCAGCATCGCCCTTCAAGCCACGCCGAGGCGGCGTCCCACATAGCAGAAACGCGAAAGACCTACCACTGGAACCTACAACTATGGACGGGACGGGACGGGACGGGGCGGGGCGGGGCGGGGCGGGGCGGGGGTGGGGGGGCGGCTTTGGGGAGCAGGAAGAAAGAAAAAATAAAAGAAACACAAGGACGGTCATCGCGATAGTTCTTTCCACTTCCATCCATATGTTAACAGGACCCAAGTTTCCCGACCTCCATTTGGATGTATGTTAACTAAATGGAGAAGCTATTCAAAGGACTCCTCTAAAGAAGTCCACGTTCTTCTTTCTAAATGATAATGAAAATCATTGTCACCACCGCTCTTCCGACCCTCCATGTCCAGACGGCCTCCCGCCCCTCCCCTATCCCCAACTCCCGCCCCGCCCCGCGCCGACCCCCGACCCCGGCATTCTCCACGCCCACCTTTCCCTCTCCACTCCTACCCCCCCCCGTCCCCCGCCGCCCGGGACACCGCACCCCGCGCCCCCCCCCCCCAATCCAGGCCGGGCCACCTGGTCGACCTCCTCGAACACTATATAAGAGGATGCCGGGCAGCAGGTGGCGCCCGACAAGCGGCCTCCTCACCGGCCGGACGGATCAGCCTCGCGGGGGCGGGCGATGGGGAGGCGTTCGTCCAGGTCAGGTCAGGTCGGGGGAGGGAGGATGCCGCGCCGGCCGGCCTGGTGCGTGGCCTGGTCCCGATCCACCCCGCGTCTCGTTTCTCGGGCCGGGACGAGTACAGGCGGGGAGGCCGACTCGGTCACGGAAAGCGGCCTTGGGGAGGTTTTGGCGAACGTCCCTGTCCCGGGGCCGTCTGCCGACTAGGGGACGGAGTCCTCCTCCATGCTCCTTCTCGCCCCGAGTCGGGCGGGTTGTGGGTCGCGCGGTCGACTTGGCCATTTCCCCGGAGGCATCCTGCCTGCCGGGGCTCCCTCCCTCGGGCCGGTGCGAGCGGTCCTCGGGCGGCCCGGGAATTTGGGCCGCAGCGAACGAACGAACGAAGCCCGTCCCTCCTGCGTCGGCACCGATGAGACACAGCCCTGGTGGATGGAGCCGCTTTCCTCGGGTTTCCTTTTGCTTTCGGCCGCTGCTGCCACCAAACCTCCCTAAACGATAGGAATGAAAACGGGAACCGTTGGCATAATAAAAGCGTTTTGGTTGGCGTGTTTCTTGGCTTTTGGGGACTCGAGAGGTATGATGGATGATCTCCGATTGACGTTGGGAAGGTCTATTTCATCCCAGTCGCACGAACCCCGAAAACGTGGCGGCTGGACGAGGGAGGGAGGGAGGGAGGGAGGGAGGGAGGGAGGCCAACCACGGGATTTCCGCACGACCAGCTGATGGACACGAGCGCCCCGTGAGCCGGGCGGAGGGCAGCCGCCCGGGTCTCGCAGCTACGTGCCCGCGGAACCCTCGGGACTGCGAGAAGCCGGAGCGACCCGCAGCCATGTGGCGCTCGGCGCG